>NC_056679.1:153672002-153972002 GCF_018350215.1 Panthera leo
GAAGAAACGTGAGTCATAAAAATTTCAGCCTCACAAGATTTAATGTAATCATCTCTAATCATTTTACACTCCATTTACATTTTTTTGTGATTTTATTTAGAAAAACAAAATTTTGTCATGTAACTCATTATCTGCAAAAATATGGATTTACTAAAGTTGTCCTTGAAAATCTTATTGGTACCAATTTTTTTTTGTGTTTATTTTTGCTACTTGAGATTAAATATATTATTTCAAAAGTTCTTAGGGTCTGCACGCCACACCATAATTCTGGTGAAATAATGTATTTCTTCAAATGAGAGCTCTTAATCCTTAGGCTTATCATAGGTTCTCCTATCTATTTGATATGGATATTCACACTGGTATACATTAGAGACATTTGAGATAGCCAGCTTATTGCTATTGTTAACCTATCCTTAGCTTGGTATTTTTGTAGTATCTTAACCAAGAACAGGGGCTTAAAAATGGGTCATTTCTGTTTATATTTGGGGCCCAAGAAGGAAGACCATTTAAGTCATTTATTAAGTTAATTGTAAACTTGTTTTTCTGTGAAAATGTTTTTTCAGTGTTGTGGAGTTGTTCACTTATACATGAATCAGATTTAAAAATCATGGAATTATCAAAATGAAGGCTTGATATGGGTTTAGCTTAGTGACATCATGAAAATATGCTATTGATGATTTTTATTTCATTCAGGTAAAAGCAACTTTGACATGAACTTCACATGATTATTCTTGGTTTTATCATGAAAGTCTCTGGCGGCACATACTTAAAGTTTTGCTGAAGCGTCTACATTATAGACTTTACAAAGAATAGTATAGAAAACAAAAGGTCCGAGAAAGTGGACTTTCCTACTGAAAGAGTTCAGCGGTAGAGTGAGTTGGGGTGACCTATTTCCTTGCCTACTGATTGCAGACTTGTGCTCGCCAGAGGCTTACCATCAGATTGCGGAGCACCTGACTGTGGGATGTCTGCCTTTTCAAGATTTCCTGAAAGCAGCAATCGGAGCTTATGATGTTCATTCTGTACCATCAGAGTACATGGGGTGGTGGTATTCCCAATCTATAATTGCTACTTGAAACACAAGGGAAAACACTTTTCCCCTTTTAATATTATAGTGATTAAAGTGGTTTTAAGGAAAGAAGGCCTAAAATTTGAAACGAGGCATGTAAGACAGCTTTAAATTATGTGATTCACACTTATGCCAGATGCTGCTAGAGGAATTCCTTGGTTTCTCATTAACATGGAGCAGTCCCCTTAGACTTCACACATAGTGGCCCTCACAAGCACATACACATTCATGTAAATGTTAGGGACAATCAACTGCATGCTGCCAACTGTACAAGTTCCAACAGAGGATTCAAGAAAACAATTCATTTCAAGGAGATGAACTGCCATTAAAAAGCTGTCGTTCCTTTGCAAGCTTTGATGTACTTGGAATGAGTGTCCTTAATGAACTTGGCTAATCGTTTTGTGATGTCATTTCTGAGTTTATTCAAAATCCGTTTAGGAAGACACTGCCTAGACATGGATAAAATTAAGAACTTTCTTTCCAGGTGAAACTGTAATGGTGGTGATATATTAACTTCTGTTGATAACTGCTTTTGTGTACATAATGCTTGCATTATAGAACCATAGCTTAAGTGGTCACATGGAGATTTATATTAATAGGTATTTTCAAGTTATATTTTATTTTCCAATTACAAATTAATTGTCTTAGTCTATAGGTTGAACTTCAGTTTTCCTTTTATTCATTTATTTTTTGATCATTTATTGCATTTACACGTGGTCATTTATTGAGTTCTGTGAGTACACCACTTTGATAGATTCTGAATCTCCAATTACAATTCAGGATTAGAAAGGATTTGGTTGGTTGATGTCAAATCCCTAATGTTTTTGTCCAGACACTACAGGACTTCTTTCTCTGTCTTTAGCAAACCAGAAAACATGACACAAACTAGAGACTGGTATCGTAAATACGCATATTACTAAGAATATTCTTTCTTGTACTTAAAACCAAAGTCAGTCACATAACACAGCTCAAGTTCTTAATATTTCTTTGCATTTCTAGCATGCAGTTTACCTATTAATTACCTATTATTTATCTATTGCTAAATCTATTCATTTATAACTCATTTGCTTTTCTTTCTCCTTGGTTCTATTGAGGAAAACATTTGAATCAGTTACTGGAGAAGATAACTTTTACCTTTGTTGTAGTAAATATAGTACTGAATGCATAGTCTTAATGTAAAGGAGACTAGGAATCTCCTATGCTCTAGTAAGAGCATAACTTAGAGACTGTGGTTTAATTAGTTATTTTGCTTTCAAAGAGAATGTAATCACTGTTGAGGATAAGGATGCTATGCAATTTCTTTCTGTATAGTCCTTTTAAGTCATGATTCTGCTCATATAATAAGTATTGAAACATCGACTGACCTGCAAAATGTATTCAACCTTGCAAGACATATAATTTGTGAAAGTCAAGCAGGATAAGAAGTAGTTAACAGGATATTCTTAACTAAGGACGGAATGTTTAGAAAGAGAAATTTAAAAAATACATAATTTGGAATTAAACATTGCCTTAGCTTTCATTCTAGTTCACAAATTGAAGTTCTCCTTTATCAGGAACATTTATGAAAATAATGTTTTTTTTTTTTTAATCACCGTCATCATCTAATAAGGGCCTAAATATATGCATCACTGTGCACGTGTTAAATAGTTCCTCTGGAAGCTTTTCTTCCTTTTTAATCTAAAGAAATGACATTCACATGGAGAGAATTACAAAAGAACATACTGATAGAAGTAATGAAAGATGTTTCACAAAGAGCACGAATCACAGATATATTTATATTAAAGTCAAGTAGGTTGTTTATTTCTGGTAGAAGAGTAGCTATTGACTGTTGAGATATTAGACTTGAAGAGAATTTGGATTAATGCCCCTCAAGTGGTCAAGATTTCTTGGAGTAGTAATACTTGAGGCAGTTTTCAAAGGAAAAAAGGGAAAGATGTCTAGATCTTGGGAATTTGGTAAAGGGGATCAAACGAAGCTACGCTTAAATACATTCTTGGTTAGAAGTTAGTGTATGAGAAAGATGAGATGCAGCCAAGTTAATATATGAAAAAATCTGGGAGCTTATATAGCAATTTTAGAAGTAAGATGGGAGAAAGGGCAAGATAGCCATCAAAATGTAGTTTTAAAAAAGCATAAATTTGCCAAGAGATTCCATTACTTGAGCAAAATCTTGAGGAAATACTCACTTTTCCCTCATGTCACTGAACCAAATGATGACTTGAATTGTTACATCAAGAGACACATCTACACATCTCTGTACTTAAAAATATCCTAATGGAAAGAATATTAACAAAGTTTAATTTAAAGAAATCATCCTGTACTAAGCAAATAATTTCTCATGCTATCTTCCTAACATCATTCAAATGTACTTTTGTAAATTATACTCTTCCTGGAACTATTAAAATAATCTACTAATTCTGATTCTAGTTACAGCTGTCACTTAATCTATTCCTGATAAATTGTCACACTTGTAACTTTGTTCTTTTTCTCAGTTTAAAATTGCACAATGTTAGTGAAATGTTTAGACAAGTAACCTTATGAAGGAAGAAGTGTAGGTTAAAATAAATGTAACATTATATAATTTTGTGTTGTCTCTGCAAATAGTTTAAAAATAAAAGAGAATAAAATTACTCATTTGACATTTCAAAGCATTGAAATAGGCCTTGATCATACCTATAGTTATCATAAACTCCCACGATCTGCAGTGGAAAAAAATCTTTACTTATAGTTGGAATTCATCCTTAACAGGTATAACAGCTGTATTTGCTAAATTTATTGAAGCACCTTTTTCCCCTCAATTTTTTTTTCCTGCTTGAATGCCACTTTATGATTCTCATAATTAGTATACAAATCAACCAAGTTTAGATAGAATATAGGTGGGAGTATACGTCATAAAACCAGCTGAATGGGGATGTGTACAAATGCTCTAAATATTCACATAAATGGGAAAGCCTTTTTTTCCAAATATTTTAAACGTTTGGATAACCAGTACAAATGGATTAGAAATTGGAATTTAGGGTTGAATTTTTTTAGTCTTTGTATGGATGATTTTCCTCCCATCTCCATGGACTACATTGTTCTGTCTTTGGTAGTCCTTTAGATTATAACAGCAATATTTTAACTGTACATATTGCTGTTTCATTTATGACTAAAATATTTTAGGGATTCTCTTCCTTCTGAATTGCTCCTGGCAACTTAGAGATTTTTGAATATGATGTATAATTTGTGTTAAAGCCTTCATGCCTGCCTGTTTTTTTTTTTTTTTTTTTGAGGTAGATTTTATTAATTCAATTCAACCGAGCAGCAATTGCCTGCCTACATTGTCCGCACACCAGCAGTAATACTCCGCAGCTGTACTGTGTGTAGTTTGCATTCAGAGAGAATTGGCCTCCGAGTGTCAGAGAGAATGCATTCAAAGGTGCCCCACATATGGCTGTTGGTAGTGATAATAAAACGAGGGCTATAATTAAATGCAGTCAAAGAGTTAAAGCTAGAAATCAAATACATTTTAGTTTTTCTGTGCTATGATGCAATCATTATTGCTTCTTAAAAATAGGATTATAATTTAAATTGCTTTCTCATTTGGTTTACTATTCTGAATATGGAGAGATTTCTTTGTATATTTTTGAAAATCTGAAGAGAAAAAGTGGAATGGAAACATCTGGATCACATCACAGATTTCAGTAGCAATAAGTGATTCTGTCAGATTCCCAGGGAAGGAGAATGACTGGCAAAGTCAGCAGTCCTCACCCTACTGGTCAAAAGGATGAGCTTTAGAGGAGTCACTAAGTTGACGAGTAAAAACCTACCCATTCAGAAATTATCCCCTGGATGCTACTTCCTGGGTCTTTCATAGTTTCATGGAGTAGGGCTTCTCACTTTGAGATACAGCACCGGAAATATGTCACTGGATCCAGTTATTCCTGATGTGTTCAGTTGTTTAGTATCATCAAACTGAACTGGTCGTCATTTTCCACGTGTGACAGGTAAACTCCATCAGTGAGAAAGAATTCACCCTGAAGTGGACAGCAGGAAGGGTTGAAAACAAAAAATGCAACATTATGTTTTCCGGAAAGCAAAATTATTAAAAAAAAAGAGATATGGGTAATCATCACATGGACTAAGGGTACTTCCGAAGTAAAATCTGAATCGTGCTGGATCAGATAACTGGAAGCAAGCTCACCTGACATTTTAGCATGGCATTCATGGTTGAAGCTGAATTTTTTTCTGAGGTTGGTCTTGAACATAAATTCATATTTTGATGAAATAGGTTCTAAATATTGAATATTTTTATTTTGACATAGTTGAACAGTATTACAAGTTATTGTTATTTTGTGGGCATTTGCAACTTAATGGAAGGTTTCATCAATTTATTTCAATATGCCCAACATGAGGAAAACTATTTACATTTAAGAATATGGTACCATTTAGTTTATTATTTAACTTGTGAAAAAGATGATTTTTTTAATACTTTTACAAAGTAAGGAAAAATTGGCATTTTAAAGTTTTAGTTTCGTTAAGGAGAATTTTTAAATGTTTCTGCTTTATTGTATCTAGTCACATTATGGTTTGTATAATAACTCCAAGTCTCACATCCTTAAAATAATCGGGCAAAAACTAAGTTGAATTAAAGACAAAGATTGCAAATTTTCTGGTATGCCTAGCATTGTACTTGGTACCTTTAGAATATCCAACCAAAGGTCCCATTTAGTATGTCTATGCAATAAATCCATTCTCGCTCAAAGTATTTCTGAATGTAAAAATGAAAATAGACATTTATATGCAGTCTGAGCTAGAAAGAGGTGCTGATACTGTAATTAATATTGTACCACAATATCTTTTTAATCTATCATGCTGCCTTTTGCCCTTTATGGTATGTCAGAGAGGAGTGTAATGAATGAGTGTGTCTGTGAGTATCAGCTTGAATTTGGTGAAAAGCGAGGTAACATGACATTTAATGTGATTAAGGCAGGTATAGATTCAGGTTTATTAGCTTTCACACAATCAAATGAAAACCAGTGATGATAAAACATCAAATATTTTTGAAAGATTCTTTCCAGAGTTTATTTTAAAGCTCAATTTGCATAGAGGCGTTTGGTTATGTTTAAGAATTAACAGGATTCCCCGACTTTGTAATGTTTCTTAGGAAGATAACTCACAATAGTAAAACATCAGAATATTTACCATTTTAGGAGATAAATGAGGGATTTATTATTAAATCATAAAAGAATTGGCATAAATCTGACTTGAAACAGCTGTTTAGAGGATTAGCATAGAGTGTCTTTTCAAGTCGAAGAGAATAATTGTTCTTCATTTTTCATATCAGAAGGGGGCACTAGTGGTCTACTTTTAATAACAGCGAAGCTTTTTTTTTTTTTCTTTTGTTAGACATTTGATAATAAATAAGTATCATTTTCTATTTAATGTTGAGGCAATCGTATGAACAATTAAGAGTGTAAATATCTATTGTTAGGTTAAAAATTTAAATAATTAAAAGTTTGTATGCAAATGTAGTCTTATCCCTTTTTCTTTTCATCTAAGAATATGGCACAAGATTAAGAAGTTTTGTTCTAAGAGTACCAATTCTTATTGTTTAATGCCTAATGCTAATGACGGGAGTGATGGAATAGATTAATTTTACACACACACACACACACACACACACACAAATTTCAGTGAACTTGATCTCATTCTCTCACCGCTCAGCAAACTGGCGACAACACTCACAATAAGACACTTTACTATTTATATAACTTGCCATTCAGTATTTATCTGCAGTATCAATTGTGACTTGAAATAAATTAACATAATTCATTATCTTATAATTTCCAGTTTGATTAGACAAATGGTCCATGTGCATACTTAATAGGATGACTGCACTTTACATCTCTCTAGATCTCCATTAAAAGAGAAGCTGAAAATGCAGTGCTTAAGCTCATTGGCTGACATCTCTCTGTGTCCGGATCATCTGTTTAGAATAAACATGGCTGGACAATGTGATATTCTAAGTCCACAAACTGCGTAATTGAAGAATTTCAGAGATGCACCAGACGTGGGATAGCTCTGTCCTCAGTCTAGGTTTGGAAGGCAGGCACGCAAGTACCTAAAGAAAGACAACAGATGAAAGCTGGCAGCCTCTTCATTTCCAGACAGTACACTTTTCTGAATTTAGCAAGACTTTCCCTCCCCCCAGAGCCTTCCATGTAAGTGTGAAGATGTTGAGACATGCATTATGTTTTACATTTTTGGTTAAGTTTTGCAGAAAATCATATGGCTAAGTAGTACTTGTATTATAATGGAAAAAGGTGTGAGGAAAAGCCCTCCAAAAATGAAATCCACTTGTCAGTTTGAATTTGACATGTTGTATTACATAGTAAAACCTGTCAGCTAAAATTTTAGAGATTTACACCTAAGTTGTGACTGAAAACAGGTAATTGTCCTTTCACAACAGGTATTTTGAGTACATAAATGGAAATGTTAGTAGCTGTGCACTCGTAGTGTTATCTGTTCTGCTTGCAAAGTGAATTTTAAAAATTTAAGAATTGTTGCTGGTATTTAAAAAATGCTAAGAATAACTTAAGAGAATGAGAACTTAGGAAGCCTGCTTTGTAACAACACTTTATAGACAGAGATTTGAATATTGTCCACTCAGCTCATAATGCCATTAACACATATTCAACAGCATACCTTTCCAAGATTTCCTAATGCAATTTTTCCTAATGCAATTTTAAGTATTTAATGATGAGAAATTGAAGAACACATTTATATTTGATTAATATTAATGAATAAAACCTTATCTCCAATAATTAAAATGTTTTATACACGTTAAAATCTTTAATTCAACACAAACTTTTTTTTCCCTTTAAGCTAAAGCAATTGGGCTTTCTGAAGCTCAGTCTGGATTTTTATCCAGAAAACAAAATGAGTAGGAGGAAATTTTCCTTGTTGTACTAGGACTCTCCCCAATTTCTTTTGGATCTGTGATTTTGAAAGGTTGTATTTACTTTGCTCTCTCTTGCATCCTGAATAAGAAGGGGTAGAGAGAGAGAGAGAGAGAGAGAGAGAGGACAGAAGGAAGGAAAGAAAAAAGTGGGGAAATCAGAAGGAAGTAGAGAAGAAAAGAAAGGACAAAAAGAATGTCTTGGAGAGGTATATACATTTTGATGAATTGACATTGGTAGTTTTTTGGTACTAGCTGAGGAACAGTGGGATCCTGGCAGCAGATTTAAGATAACACATCTCAACTTTCAGAACAACATGATTTAAAGAAACGGTGTGACTCAGAGGATAGTTTTGGCATTGAGTTTGTGAGAAAAGGAAGTTTTGCTTTTGTATTGCTCTTCAAATATAAGAGAAAGTTCCATTTCTGCCAACATAGATAAAAAAGCTATCCAATTATTACAACGCCAGCTTTCTCTTTACAAATATCAAGTGTAATTAAAGCAAAAAGCTAAATATTATAGAGAAAATAAGATGGAAAATATTGGCTGTTGGAAATTGGCTTGGTATGGGCTTTGTGGATGGATGGCATTTACTAAATTGTACCAATTCTGCTTTACGTTTTTAGACAGCGTTAAAGGCTGAATTATTGATTTGCCTGCTCTTCAGCATTAGAGGCAGCCATGAAAGCATACGTCATCTGCTCAGATATTTTTCCCACCTAATAAGTTTTTGTCAATCTCTTCTACAAACAGTTTGTGAATAGTCATGGACTAAAAGCTTCCCTTGTTATGTTGTACTTCTATCTGTGTGTGTTTTTTAAAACCATTATCTCTGATAGGCCTATTCTATATTCCCTGATCTTTGTCTAAAGGGCTAAATCTAATTTGTGTGGTCCTTTTACTGGTATTTTGCTATTACTCAAGTTTCTCTGTTTTCCTTTAATGCCTCCTTAAATATTTTCTCATTTTACCCTTAAGCAAAATGTCAGATACTTGGCAGACAAAATATTGCATCCTTGAATCAAAGGAAGGCAGTATCTAGTTCAGCACTTCATCTGTCCATTTTGTAATGTGTATCTTCTGGGCCCTCTGTAAACACTGAGCATCCACCTGAAATAGTACATTGTTACCTGACAGCAGCAGACTATACACATATATGCCTTTTATTACATGTGTGTATGTATAACTTTTATGCAGATTAGGGCCTGCAGCAGTTCTTCTGTTCTTACACCCTCCTAGATACTGCTCCAAGTGGCTGTTAAGAAAATGGAATACACAAGCAAATGTGATAAACCTACATAGATGTACTCAAGTGAAAAACAGCTTGAGATAGACTGATTGGGTTAAAAAAGGCATAGAAGAGGATGTGTAATATGATTGCATAGGTTTAAGATATTTAAAATACTAAAATATGAAGAAGGATATAAAAGAAACTGTTAATAATGGTTGTCCCAAATGAGGGGAGTTGGGAGAAAACAGAGAGCAATTTAAAATGCACATCTTATAAAGACAACAATGCAGTGGTATGGTTGGGTTCATCTAGAAGCTGAAGGGTTTTACTCTTTTACTCTTTCCGTTTCATCTTTATGTGATGGCAAAGAAACTTAAATAGGCTTTAAAAATATTTTATGAAAGTATCTTCTAGAATCAGAAGAACATAGAACTACTTAGAGGAGGAGAATTAAATTATCAAATTGATTTATTTTTAGCAAGGAGTTTATATACTGAATCAACTAAACATAATGCCTCTTTCTTTTTTTCCATCACTTGGGATTCTTTCCCCTAAATAGGCATTTGACCTTCCCAGTGACATTTGGAATTTTTAGTTAGTTACAGTGTTGCTGACATTTGTGACAATGAGGGTGGGGTTGCGAGGAGGTGGATGGCTGGGTTTGATAGCAGGATACTCAATTATAAAATCCTTGGACAAGATCAGAAAAGTAAATCCTTTGGCATTTTTTTTGAAAGGCCCAATGTATTTAAGGAATGGAGATAATTGGAAAAAATAGTGTTTTGGTGATGGAAATCATTGGTGACTCTGGAGGGGAGGGGCTTAATATATTTTCACCTGAATATAACAAATCCATTTTGCACAGTATTCAAAGAGAATTCACTTAAAAATATTCCAAAAATTAAAATGTTTGTGGAATTTATTGTTACTCTAAATTGAAAGAACATTTTATGAAGTCACTTTGCTACCTGGAATTAAAAAAAAATACATCAAGAGGCTTAAGACATTTTTGGTACTTCATTCAAAGTTTAATACCTTTCTAATTTGATAAGTCAGAACCTTTGCCTTCTAACTCCTGTATTCTGTCTCTTTGTATTCTCTTAGATCCCATTTTCTAGATTCTTATGTCCACAGAGATACAGAAAATCCTGGATCTTGATAATAGAAAATGTTTTGGATAACATGATTTTCAGAAATTTCCCCTGGTGTCCATAGTTTCACAGTCCTGATTGTGCCCCTATCAATCCCATGAGCCCTGACCGTATCCCTAGTCACCACTGAAGAGCAAAACATTTTATTCAGCTTTATCTCCCCAAGATGTGTTGGAAAAATTGAACTCCTTTCCTGTTGAATAGACCTATCTTATCTCCTACATATTCTCAGTCATTACTTCACTTTTTTTTGCCAATGATTCCCTATATAAGTGATCTTCTTGGCTATAAATGGAAATTCCTATGGCTACTTCTGCTATAAAAATGGAAAATGCATTTATGAATAATGACATTTCCCATAATGTAACACATGGCTGTTGAAGTTAATGCTTTGACACACATTTCTCTGTGTAACTGATTGTAAAGGAGCATATTGTTGCTCATGTACTTTGGTTTGTGTTATGCCTCTGGGGATAAGAATTTGTGTATGCTATTGTTGTTGTTCTTTATGAGTCCAAGAGACTATCCCAGCAAGATTGTGATATTAAATAGATTAAATACAAAGATAATACTCCAGATGTCATTGTGTGTGTGTGTGTGTGTGTGTGTGTGTGTGTGTGTGTGTGTGTGTTTTAATGTTTATTTATTTTTGAGAGAGAGAGAGAGAGACAGAGCATGAGGAGCACAGGAAGGGTAGAGAGAGCGGGTGACACAGAATCTGAAGCAGGCTCCAGGCTCTGAGCTGTCAGCACAGAGCCCGATGCAGGGCTCAAAGCCATGAGCCAGGAGATCATGACCTAAGCCAAAGTCAGACACTTAACCAACTAAACCATCCAGGTACCCCTTCATTGTATACATTTTTATTTCTGTATTTGTATGTATTTTTATTTCTGAAAAAAAGCAAAATATGCTTTTTTAATATGCATAATTCCCAAACTTGCCCTGCACTTCTGAGACATATCTTATAAATACACTCATCTGATCTAAAAAGTATGTCCCTGGAAATGTAAATGTCAAATATCCATGGAAATGTATATCGGATATAAAACTGGAACTTTTTCTGTTGATGAATTATACCTGAGACCCCAAGACCAACAACAGAACAGATACCATATATTCCACATTGGATGGTAAGGTACCAAACCTTCATGTTGGATATTCTGTGAAATTGGGAAACTTGTCAGCATTAGTACACACTCAACTCCATGCTGTATAAAAAGTGGTTCAACAGAGTGGTGAAAAGTTCTTTACGTCCAGGGGACTTCTTTGGAGGGAGCTGTCAAGGTGGGAATATAAATGAATGAGATTTAGTAAGGCTTTAAGTTAAGAAGGATAAAGATAATACCTATTGGAAAAAGGATACAGATAAACAGTCAATTCAGAGAGGAAGTAATCCAAATGGTCAATGAAAGTTGTATAAGATTTCCATCTGCAGTATTAATTGGGTTGATGTAAATTAAAGCAAAAATGAGATGTAATTTTGAACTTTTCAGATTGGTAAAGAAGGTAAAATCTAAATATAAATCTTGTCCAGGATGTGGGGAAGTGGTAACCTTACTGGGAGGAGTGTAAATTGGCATAATCACTTTAGAGTGATCATTTTTGTAAATGGATATACCACAGGGCCCAGCAATTCTACTTCTGGGCATATGTACTGAACTGGTACTGTCCAATATGATAGTCACTAGTCACATGTAACTATTTAAATTTGCATTTAAATTAATTAGAATTCAATAAAATAAAAAATCCAGTTCCTCAGTCACGTGAGCCTCATTTCAGATGCTCTGTAGTCACAGCACAGAGCATTGCCATCTTTGAGGAAAGTTACATTGGACAGTGCTGTCCTTAAGAAAATTCTTCCCATGTGCATAAGGGGACATATAAAAGTTGTTCATTTCAGTGTTATTTTATAGTAGCAATATGTATGTCTATTAGTGGAGGAATGGAAAAATAAATTATGACATATTCACACAATGGACTATTACATAACAGTTAAAATAAATGAACTAGCTCTTATTTTAACTACCATAATAACTCTATAAAATGTATTAAGTAAAAAAAAAGTGACTTTCTGAATGTTATATAAAGTAGGATCCTATTTACATAAATTAAAAACAAGCACAGAATATTACCACACATGGTGAATGAGTGAGTCAGTGTGTGTGTGTGTGTGTGTGTGTGTGTGTGTGTGTGTGTTTATGTGGTACTTTTCTCTCTCTCAAAACATAAACAGGCTGGATTAGCACCACTTACATAATAATGATTACTTCTATGGTGCATGGCAGAGAAGAAAATTTTACAGGAATTGGGATTATATATGAAAATTTATAGATTTTAATCTGAAGCATAGATGAAATGAATGGTGGTCTTTGTTCTTTTTTGGTATGGACAAGAGAGATAATTTTTATATTATCTTTTGCTGCTTTCTGTATTTTAATTTTTTCAAACTGCTGGGAAATGATTTGATGATATAATATATCCAAGTTATACATAAAAACCATATATCCATTATTTCTTGGCAAAATATAATAAAGTTAATAAGATGAAGAACATAGTATTATGATTGACCTTTGAATAACATGGTTTTGAACTGCATAGGTCCACTTATACATGGGGCTTTTTTTCAGTGACTAAGGTATAGAACTATAAATACATTTTTTCTTCCTTATATCTTTAATAACATTTTCTCCTCTTTGGCTTACTTTATTGTAAGGATACAGTATAATACATACAACGCACAATTATGTGTTAATCAACTGTCTATGTTATTATATCAGTATAGCTTCCTCAATAATAGGGTATAAGTAGTTAAGTTTTGGGGGAGCCAAAATTTATACATGGAGTTTTGACTTTGTTGTGATTCATGTCCCTAACACCCTGAGTTGTTTAAGAGTCCACTGTATATAAGGTAAACAAAACAAAACAAAACAAAAAATCTCTCAATATATTTCCTAATAGAAGATTAGCAAATAATTCCCCAGTGTATTATTGAGGCACTGGAATGCATATTTTGTTAATGTTTTACTTATACTAAAAGTATGTTCATATTCCCTAAAATGTATAACTGATTGACCGTGGGAAATGATGTAGAAATGTGGTGGATCATGAGCAAAATAAAAATTAGAATGATAGATTACAAATAGAAAATAAAAAATGAACTATGGTTTCTTATGTTCTATTATTTTTCTTTATGCAGTAGACTCCCTAAGAAAAATAACTGGTTAACCAAAATGCTTAGGAGTTTAGCCTATATATATATTTTTGATAAATGTGCATATTGACTTTTTGTTTTTGTGTACATTTCTACCCTTTACTATTAGATTTTTCTTTTTTATTGAGATGTAATTGACATAGGACATTGTGTAGTTTTAGGTGTGTAACATTATGATTTGACAAATGTACATCTTGCGAAATGATTAAAGTTTAGTTAACAGATAGCAACATACATAGTTAAAGTTTTTTTATTGTGATGAGAACTTTTTTTTCTTTTTTAAAAGTTTATTTATTTATTTTTGAGAGCAAGGGTGGGGGAGGGGTATAGAGAGGGGGAGACAGAGAATCCCAAGCAGGATCCACACTGTCAGCACAGAACCTAGTGTGGGGCTTGAACTCAGGAACCATGAGACCATGACACGAGATGATATTAAGAGTCAGATACTTAACCAGCTGAGCCACCCAGTTGCTCCTCTTGTGATGAGAACTTTAAATATCTACCCACTTAGCAACTTTCAAATATATAATACAGTATTGTTAAAATTTCTTTGAGAAATTTTTATTCTTTTATTGATGTTTATTTTAGTCATAGCTCCAAAGATTTGCTAGATATTCATAAGATGCTTTTTAGAATTAACTGTATTGAGTGATAATGTAATTAAATTGCACTGATTTTTATTACACAGTTTACGAGTTGGGACATATGTATTCTTGATCTAACTTCTATCACATATAGGTCTGTAATCTTTGATTTTGACCCTTACCTCATACTGTTTACAAAAATTAGCTCAAAATGGACAAAAGGGTAAAAGCTAAAAGGAGAAAACAGCTAGAAGAAAAACCAGAAGAAAATCTTAGTGATCTGTGTTACACAAAGATGTTCTAGGAAGAGACAAAAAATGCTGTTTAAAAAAACATTGATAAATTGAACTTCAGCAAATTAAAACTTTTGCTCTTCAAAAGTTACCATTGAGAAAATGAAAAGGCAGTCACAGAGTAAATATTTGATATATATATATATATATATATATATATATACTTTATATATATATATATATATACTTTATATATATATATATATATATATATACATATATATATATATATATATATATATATATACTTTATATATATATAAAGACTTGTATCTAGAGTGTACAAAGATCTCTTACAACTCAATAATAAAATAAACAACCTAACTAAAAATTAGCAAAAGATTAAAAAAGACACTTCATAAGTGAAGACACATATTGCCAATAAGCACATGAAGTGTCATCAGAGAAATGCAAATTAAATCCATAATGGGATACTATTATTCATCCACTAGCTTGAATGAAAACTGTAGAATTATACAGCGACTCTGGAAAAGTTTTGAAGTTTCTTATGAAGTTAAACATACTCTTGTATGTTTATGTGACCTTAAAATTTTTCTCCTAGGTATTATAACAGAAAAGAAAACCTATGTCCACACAAATACTTGTACACAAATATTCATAGTAACTTTATCAACAGATTCCAAAAACTGGAAACAACCCAAATGTTCAACAGAATGTCTTCTGAGTATGGAGTATTTAATAAATACTTCTGTCCCTTTCCCCATGTCTCATTATTCTGTGGGTATCAATCGGATAAAATCATGAATGTTTCCGTGAGATGTTATCATCATAGAGATTTTGTTGTTTGATTATATAGGGAGAAAAAACTCCACAATATTACATCAAATTTAAAAGTGTTTAGATTTAGAGTGGTAGATATTTAAATATGAGTGAAGTAACACAATATAAAATCAATTAATGTGGCAACTTGGGCAGGTTTTGGAGACATATAAAGATAAGGAGGTGAATGACCTGTGTGATAACTCTAAGGGATATGGGGTAAATAACTTCCTGTGTTTTTTTTAAAATAAATTATGTCCGTTTATGAACTATATGAAGGATTCAGTATGTGTCATTATTTTCACCAAAAGGAGGGACATCAGCCAACTCTGGTGAGATGAAACCTCAACAGTTAGGGAGATAGGCCTTCAAATTGTTTGAAGTGGCATAAATATTTCCATATTAGGTCAGTGTTGTGTTAGTTTCGTATGTATGTATGTATGTATGTATGTATGTATGTATCCATTCATTGATGGAGAGAGTGTGCAAGCAAGGGAGCAGAAGGAGAGGGAGGAAGAGAATATTAAGCAGGCTCCATGCTGAGCATGATGTGGAGCTCCATCTCACCAACCTGAGATCATGACCTGAGCTGAAATTGAGAGTTGGATACTTAACTGAGTGAGCCACCAAAATGCCCCATTAGTTTCCTATTGATGCTGTGACATATTTCCACAAATCAGTTGTTTAGAACAAAAAATGTATTACCTTACAGTTCTCGAGGTCAGAAGTCCAAAGTGTGTTTCACTGGGCTAAAATCAAGGTGTCTGGAGGACTGGATTCATTCTGGAAGCTGTAGGAGAAAATCTATTACCTTACCTTTTCCAGATTCCAGAGGCAGCCAGTATTCGTCTACTTCTGGTCCCCTTCCATGTTCAAAGCGAGTTATCTTGTCTCTCTCACCACTGTGTCCATAATCACAGCTCCTTCTGTGACTTTCCTGCTTCTCTTATAAGGACCTTTGTGATTACACTGGGCCTACCTGAGTTGTCCAGGATAATCTCCCTATCTTAGAGACTTAACTGTACTTGCAAATTTCCTTTGCCATGTAGGGTAATATATTCACAGGGCCCAGAGATTAGGATGTGGACATCTTTGGGGGCCATTAAATAGCTTAATACATCATCTTCTAACCATGGACAGATTTAGGGTTAAGCAGAGAAACTTTCAAGAAAATCAAACCTACAGCATTGACAGCTTTTTGAATCTGGAGAAATATGGACATATTTGGTACTTTAGTTACTGGAAAAATTTAAGAGATTTTGGACTTTTGGAAGTAGCAAGTCAGTCTTGCATATCTAATTAATTTAAATTTGTGACTTCAAGTTGAAATGTTACCAATTTATAAGGAGTATCGGATCATTTAAGAGAATGTGAAGAATTACTATTGGATACTTAAAGGGCAATAATATATATTTAGGAATTCAGTTTAGGTAACTAGAGGTGAACTAAGTTTGCAACTGGGAGCATTTATTAATTAAAGACCTCCTTTAAAATGGGTTACTAAAATTTCCTAGACAATCATGATATTTGTAAGTTAGACTTATTTACTTAATTTTTTTTACTTATTTAATTTATAACCAAGTTAGTTAGCATATAGTGCTATAATGATTTCAGGAGTAGATTCCAGTAATTCATCCCCTATGTATAACACCTAGTGCTCATCCCAACAAGTGTCCTCCCTAATGCCCCTTACCCATTTAGCCCATCCCCCACCCACAACCCCTCCAGCAACCCTCAGTTTGTTCTCTGTATTTAAGAGTCTCTTATGTACTGTCCCCCTCCTTCTTTTTATGTTAATTTTGCTTCCATTCACTTATGTTTATTTGTTTTGTATCTTAAAGTCCTTATATGAATGAAGTCATATATTTGTCTTTTTCTGACTAATTTCGCTTAGCATAATACCCTCTAGTTTCATCCACGTTGCAAATGGCAAGATTCTATTCTTTTTGATTGCTGAGTAATACTCCATTACATATATATATATATACGTATATATATATACGTGTATATATATATATACAAATATATGTATGTGTGTATATATATATACACGTATATATATATATACACACACACACACACATATATATAGTGTGTGTGTGTGTGTGTATACACTCCACTTCTTTATCCATTCATCCATCGATGGACATTTGGACTCTTTCCATACTTTGGCTTTTGTCGATAGCATTGCTATAAACATTGGGGTGCATGTACCCCTTTGAAACAGCACATCTGTATCCCTTGGATTAATTCCTAGTAATGCAATTATTGGATTGTAGGGTAGTTCTATTTCTAATTTTTTGAGGAATAGCCATACTGTTTTCCAGAGTGGCTGCACCAGTTAGCATTCCACCAGCAGGGCAAAAGAGATCCTGTTTTTCCACATCCTCGCCAACATCTGTTGTTGCCTGAGTTGTTTATTTTAGCCATTCTGACTGTTGTGAGGTGGTATCTCATTGTGGTTTTAATTTGTATTTCCCTCATGATGAGTGCTGCTGAGCATTTTTTTCATGTGTCTGTTAGCTATCTGGATTTCTTCTTTGGAGAAGTGTCTATTCAAGTCTTCTGTGCATTTTTTCACTGGATTATTTATTTTCTGGGTGTGGTTTTGATTAGTTCTTTAAGATTTTGGGTGCTAACCCTTTTTCTGATATATCATTTACAAATACCTTCTCCCATACTGTCAGCCACCTTTTAGTTCTGCTGATTGTTTGCTTTGCTGTGCAGCTTTTTATTTTGATGATGTCCCAATAGTTCATTTTTGCTTTTGTTTCCCTTGCCCCCAAAGACGTGTTGAGTAAGAAGTTGCTGTGGCCAAGGTCAAAGAGGTTTTTGTCTGCTTTCTCCTCCAGGATTTTTATGGCTTCCTGTCTTATGTTTAGGTCTTTCATCCATTTTGAGTTTATTTTTGTGTATGGTGTAAGAAAGTCCAGGTTCATTTTTCTGCATGTCCCTGTCCAGTTTTCCCAACACCATTTGCTGAGGAGAGTGTCTTTATTCCATTGGATATTCCTTCCTGCTTTGTCAAAGATTAGTTGGCCATAAGTTTGTGGATCCATTTCCGGGTTCTCTATTCTGTTCCATTGATCTGAGTGTCTGTTTTTGTGCCATAATGTCTTGATAATTACAGCTTTGTAATACATCTTGAAGTCCAGGATTGTGATGCCTCCAGCTTTGGTTTTCTTTTTCAGGATTGCTTTGGCCATTTGGGGTCTTTTCTGGTTCCATACAAATTTTAGAATTGTTTGTTTTAGCTCTGTGAAGAATGCTGGTGTTATTTTGATAGGGATTGCAATGAATATGTAGATTGCTTTGGGTAGTATTGACATTTTTAAGAGTATTTGTTCTTCTAATCCATGAGCATGGAATATTTTTCCAATTTTTGTGTCTTCTTCAATTTCTTTCATAAGCTTTCTCTAGTTTCAGTGTATAGGTTTTCACCTCTTTGGTTAGGTTTATTCCTGGGTGTTTTATGGGTTTTGGTGCAATTGTAAATGGGATCGATTCCTTGATTTCTCTTTCTGTCACTTCATTATTGGTGCATAGGAGTGCATCCAATTTCTATGCATTGATTTTATATCCTGCGAATTTGCTGAATTCATGGATCAGTCCTAGCAGTTTTTTGTGCAATCTTTTGGGTTTTCTGTATAGAGTATCGTGTCATCTGCCAAGACTGAAAGTTTGGCCTCCTTCTGGCCGATTTGGATGCCTTTTATTTCTTTGTGTTGTCTATTTGCTGACACTGGGACTTCCAGTACTATGTTGAATAACAGTGGTGAGAGTGGACATCTGTGTTGTGTTCCTGACCTTAGAGGGAAAGCTCTTAGTTTTTCCCCATTGAGGATGATATAAGCAGTGGGTCTTTCATGTATGGCTTTTATGATCTTGAGGTATGATCCTTTATCCCTACTTTCTTGAGGGTTTTTATCAAGAAGGGTTGCTGTATTTTGTCAAATACTTTCTCTGCATCTATTGAGAAGATCATGTGGTGCTTGTCCTTTCTTTTGTTGATAATGTGTATCACATTGATTGTTTTGCAGATACTGAGCTAGTCCTGCATCCTAGGTATAAATCTCGCTTGGTTGTGGTGAATTATTCTTTTAATGTATTGTTGATATGGTTGGCTAGTATCTTGTTGAGGATTTTCACATCCATGTTCATCAGGGAAAATGGTCTGTAGTTCTCCTTTTTACTGGAGTGTTTGTCTGGTTTTGGAATCAAGGTAATAGTGGCTTCACAGGATGAATTTGGAAGTTCCTTCCATTTCTATTTTTTGTAATAGCTTCAAAAGAATAGGTGTAAACTCTTCTTTAAATGTTTGGTAGAATTCCCCTGGAAAACCATCCAGCTCTGGAGTCTTGTTTTTTGGAAGATTTTTGATTACTAATTCAATTTCTTTACTGGTTATGGGTCTGTTCAAATTTTCTATTTCTTCTTGTTTCAATCTTTGTAGTTTATATGTTTCTAGGAATTTGTCATTTGCTTCCATATTGCCCATTTTATTGGCATGTAATTGCTCATAATATTCTCTTATTGTTTGTATTTCTGCTGTTTTGGTTGGGATCTCTCCTCTTTAATTCTTAATTTTATTATTTGGATCCTTTCCTTTTTCTTTTGGATCAAACTGGCTACGGGTTTATCAATTTTGTTATTTCTTTCAAAGAACCAGATCCTGGTTGCATTGATCTGTTCTACTGCTTATTTGGTTTTGATAGCATTTATTTCTGCTCTAGCTTTATTACTTCCTGTCTTCTGCTGGTTTTGGGTTTTATTTGCTGTTCTTTTTCCAGCTCTTTAAGGTGTAAAGTTAGGTTGTGTATCTGAGACCTTTCTTCCTTCTTTAGGAAGGCCTGGATTGCTATATACTTCCCTCTTATGACCGCCTTTGCTGCGTCCCAGAGGTTTTGAGGTGTGGTATTATCATTTTCTTTGGCTTCCATGTGCTTTTTAATTTCTTCTTTAACTTCTTGGTTAGCCCATTCATTCTTTAGTAAGATGTTCTTTAGTCTTCTAGTATTTCTTACCTTTCCAAATTTGTTTTCTTGTGGTTGATTTCGAGTTTCATAGTGTCGTGGTCTGAAAATGTGCACAGTAGGATCTAGATCTTATCGTACTTGTTGAGGGCTGATTTGTGTCCCAGTATGTAATCTATTCTAGAGAATGTTCCATGTGCACTGGAGAAGAATGTGTGTTCTGTGCTTTACGATGAAGTGTTGTGAATATATCTTTTAAGTCCATCGGGTCCAGTGTGTTATTCAAAGCCATTGTTTCCTCGTTGATTTTCTGTTTAGGTGATAGTCCCCTACTATTATGGTATTATTATCAATGAGTTTTTTTTTATGTTTGTGATTAATTGATTTATATATTTGGGTCTTCCACGTTTGGAGCATAGATCCTCTTGGTCGATAGACCCCTTAATTATGATATAATGCCATTCTTCATCTCTTGTTACAGTCTTTATTTTAAAGTCTAGATTGTCTGATATAAGCATGACTACTCTGTCTTTCTTTTGTCAACCATTGACATGATAGATGGTTCTCCATCCCCTTACTTTCAATCTGAAGGTGTCTTTAGGTCTAAAATGGGTCTCTTGTAAACAGCATATAGATGGATTGTGGTTTCTTATCCATTCTATTACCCCTATATCTTTTGATTGGAGCGTTTGGTCCATTGATATTTATAGTAAGTACTGAAAGATAGGAATTTTGGTCTTTTTTTTTTTTTTTTCATCTTTTCTCCCCTCAGAGAGTTCCCCTTAAAATTTCTCGCATGGCTGGTTTGGTGATCATGTACTCCTTTACTTTTTGCTTGTCTGGGAAACTTTTTCTCTCTTCTTCTATTTTGAATGACAGCCTTGCTGGATAAAGAATTCTTGGCTGCATATTTTTCCAATTCAGCACATTTAGTGTATTTTGCCACTACTTTCTGGCCTGCCAAGTTTTTGTGCATAGGTTTGCTGTGAAACTGATCTGTCTTCCCTTGTAGGTTAAGGACTTTTTTTCCCTTGATGCTTTCATGATTCTTTCCTTGCTTGAGTATTTTGTGAATTTGGACTATAGTATGCCTTGTTGATGTTTGGTTTTTGTTGAATCTAATGGGAGTTCTCTGTGCTTCCTGGATTTTGATGTCTGTGTCCTTCCTCAGGTTAGGGAAGTTTTCTGCTATCATTTGCTTACATACACCTCTTACCCCTTTTCTCTCTCTTCATCTTCTGGGACCTCTATGATTCTGATGTTATTCCTTTTTAATGAATCACTGAATTCTCTAGTTCTTATAGTGTGTTATTTTGCCTTAGTTTCCCTCTTTTTTTCTGCTTCATTATTCTCTATGTTTGTCCTCTATATCACTGATTCGCTGCTCTACTTCATCCATCCTTGCCGTCATGGCATCCATTTGAGATTGCAGCTCAGTTAAAGCATTTTTAATTTTGTCCTGACTTGATTTTACTTTTACATTTTACTTGATTTTACTTTATCTACACAGAAAGAAATTCTATGCTTTTATGAACCCCAGATAGTATTCTTATTATTGTAATCCTAAATTCTGGTTCACATATCTTTTTTGCTTGTATCTGTGTTGATTAAAGCCCTGCTTGTCATTTCTTCCTGTTCTTCCTTTTGGGGTGAATTCCTTCATTTCATCATTTTAAAAGAAGAAAAATTATTAATAATATAAAGAAATTAAAATTAAAAAATTAAAAACAACACAAAAATCAAATAAAGGATGCTAGCTCCTAGGTATGTTTTGGTCTGATAGTTCAAAGAAGTTTGAGAGAATAGACAAAAAAGGGAAAGAAAAGAAAAAAGAAAACATTTGAAAATAAAAAAAATGAATACAATAAAAGAATAAAATGAAAAAAAGTAAAATAGGATTTTAAAAATTTACAAAAAGAGTAAAAAATATAGTAGAAAAAGTTAAAGAAAAATCTTTTTTATAAAAAGGAAAATATAAATTTTTTCTCTTTCTGTATTCAAGAATAAAGAAAGAAAACGAAAAAAATTTGAATAGATGGACAAGCAAACAGAATGAAATACTATTGAAATTACATCCAGTTTCCCCTAGAAGTCAAACTATGAAGCACTTTATAGTCCATAAACTAAGCAGACAAAGAGACTTGCAGTGTTCCTCTAGTGCATGCTTTTCCCGTTCTCCACTAGATGGTGCTGGTTAGTTACTGGGGTGGATCGTTGTGCAGCATGTAGCTGTGTATGTGCATGCATGGGAAGAGTGAAAATGTTGTCACCCAGTTACCTAGTGTCTTGTATCAGAGCTCTGTGCTCTTGCCCACTGGGAATCAACACTCTCCTTTGTCTACTGCTACCATCCACTCCCTCTTCTACACTGACCTAGCCTCAGCCTGCCAGGCACCTCCTTCCTGAGTCTTATCTCAGATGGGGCTGTGTTTCCAAACCCCTTACTTCTGAGGGTCCTACAGGTTTCAACCACTCAGATCCTCTGGAGGAGAGTCTTGGAGAGCAATGGTTGGGTGCTGGCCTGAACCCTGGAGCATTCACACTGCACTGCTGCAGATGCCCAGAGACAGCAGGTCAGGTGCCAGCCCACCCCAGAAAAATTTCACCTGATCTTGTAGCAGCAGTGTTTCAAGGATTATGATAAACAACAACACACATCTGACGCCAGGTTTCTGTGTTAACATCCTTGTTCCAACACCAGTGAATGTGGCTGTTCTCCGGGGTCTGCTGGGACCTTTGCCTGGGGGGAGGCCACACATTCTCTACCAAATTCTTCACAGCACATTTCCTCACAGCAGGTAAACTGCCTCTTTCCATGTGGGCTGAGGACCCCTAGGACCTCGCTGTTTGCTTCTGGGGATTTGCCCTTCCACCAGAGCACTGCTATGTATTGAGTTGTGGAGTTTCAGACTTTGAGCTTCCCCTGTTTGTAGTGTCTTAATGGTATTTAAACCCTATCCCTTCTCCTTTCTCACTGTTATTGTTCAGTCCCTTGTAGTTCCTTTCTCCTTTCTCTTTTTTTTGTTTAGTCCACTCTTTCTCTCCAGCTTCTTTTGGCAGGGAATGCTTTTCCTGTCCTCTCCCCCCTGTCTCTGTCCTCTCCCCACAAGCAAAAACATCTCCCTATCCTCCATGGCTTCCCTCTTCCCAACTTCACCTCTCCACACTGTGTACCTGCTGAGTCCTGTGGTTCAGGTTGTGCAGATTGTTGTGTTAATCCTCAAATCAGTTTTCTAGGTGTGCAAGATGGTTTGGCATTGATTTAGCTGCATTTCAGGGACAAGAGAGAGGTAAAAAAAAGTTTCATGCTACTCTGCCATCTTGGCCCCTCCCTCTTAATGTATATTTTTTAAGAAGGAAGATTCTTAATAATCACAGTGTATAGTAAGTGCACGTGTATGTATACTTGAAAGTCATATGAGCACCAACATGATGTTTTCTCTACCAGTAGGCTGACAATTTCATCATATTTTTCACTCTATTGTTTAGGATTATTTCCAGAATCAGTATGGGTGCCTCACAGCAAAGTGATATCCTTATTTTATAGTCATGCAATCAGAACCATCAGCCTTGCAAAAAATCTTAAAAAGAGGCAGGCAAATGAATTAATTAGGGTTATCCATTCCTGATAAAAGGTTTGTAAACTATTTCTTTGAATAATAAATCTGTTCATTTAAGTTATCATTAGAATTGGGAGTAAAATAGAGGATCATATCAGTGGCACTGCCTAACTTGGCTAGTTTTTTAATGTGTAGTGAAAAACAAACTTTCCTGAAACTAACTTCTGTATTTGAAATTTTAGATCAATGAAGATTTTTTTTGAAGGAATAAAAGAGTAATAGTCATTTATTGGAAAAGCATGCTATTCTTTACAGCTTGTTTAAATAAAATAAAATTATTCAGTATGGACTTATTTTCCTCAAGGTAATTTCTTCTGAGTTTGTGTCGTTAGAATTAAATATTTGCTAGATCCTGAGAAATAATATACAATCTGTAATGATCCCATTGTGGGTCCACAAGACATTTTTTTTAGATGATAAACATTTCTTATTTTTTTCATTCATTCATTCATTCAATTATGTATTCATTACTGAGCTCCTACTGTGAATCAGATATTTTTGTTGAATACTTGTGATATAAATGAAAAAGATAATATTTTTGAATTCTTTGTCCCTGTATGATCACCAAGCTCCCGAAAGTAGGAAAAGGAACTGAAATGATCATTGAAAAAAGAAGAGAATAGAATTGCTAAAAAAAATACATAGTACTGGGGTGCCTGTGTGGCAAAATTGGTTAAGGGTCCAACTCTTGATTTCAGCTCAGGTCGTGATCTCAGGGTCATGAGACTGAGCCCCTCACTGAACTCCATGCTGAGTGTAGATCTTGCTCAGGATTCTCTCTCCTTCTCTCTCTGCCTCTTCCCCACTCACTCTTTAAAAAGAAAATTAGAAAAATACATTGAAATTAAGTTGACACCAAGTAATAACAACATCTACATTCATTGCTATCAATAAGGCTTATGGAGATATAGCAATAGACAGTTTGTTTATTATTTGGTGAATAAAAACCATGATTTTTTGGAAAATTGTCTTGGCTGACAATTATTGTTTGTTCTCATACTTTAAGTCCACTGTATAAAATTAGCCATATTGATTTCTCAAAAGCTCCTTTAAAATTTATTTATGCTGAATGCTTCTATTAGTCCACCTTCATCTTTTTGCCCTCTAATCTGCCATGACCCCAGAAAAGCATCAACAAAATAAACCAAGAAAAGAACAGATAGGCAATATCCCTTGTCTGGACTCATTTTCATGTAGGAAATCATAACCAGGTCATTGTTTTCTGTTTCAGAATTTCTTACAAAGATGCATTCACTGTGTGAAATTGTTTCTTCATGATTTTGAACCTAAGACAAAAAGCAGCTTTCAATTCCTGATTATAGCTTCTCAAAATGTACAGTATAATTAATGTTGAAAGAGCGATTATATTCCAAGTCCTTATTTCACACCATTCAAACTTTCTCTTGTTTTTAACTTTGGGAATTTTAGTCACATTTTCAGAACAAGGTAAATTTTGTGAGAGACAGCGAGAAATAAAGGGCAGGTGTACTGTAATTGGTACAAATGCATATGAGAATATTTTACACACATTATACTTATGCTTAAATTTTGAGTAGCTAAAAGAATCTCACTCTTTGATGTTCAACAATTCAGAGAGGCATCCTGTGTTCATTTTATCTAAATAATTTCCTTCTATTCCATCCCTTCTTTCAGTATTAGTGCAGACAGGTTATTTCATTCATATATATCATTACACACTATTTGCTCACTTACTTAGTCTGGGTCCTTCTACTTGGAAAACTATCTTCATGAGACAGGAGCCTCTTCTGTTTTGACATACAACAGACATTGAAAATATATGTTTTGAATAAGTAAATGGATGAACAAATAAATAAATTACTCTACTACTGACTTAAAGAATAGAATGGACACAATTTGAGGTATTTAATAATAGTTTAAAAAATTATCAATCACGGGCAGGTCACATAGTTATCATTTTGTTTGTTTCAAGAAGATGTTTGGCAAAGCTGCTTTTCGAATAATCTTAAAATTAATAACTATTTTTAGAATCTAGGTATGGGAAGCTTGCATTTCAAATCTTGCACACTGTTTTCTAGTTGCTTTTCCCGGTGTTAAATGGTGTATATTTGTTGTCTAGTTGTGGTCACTTGTTTGTGTGGTTCTGGGGAAATAGTTTCAACTAAAGCCATTATTCAAGCTAGGTGTGTGTTATAAATATGTTTTAACACAGTATTTGTCCTGACCATTCATCCCAAGATAACTTAGAGAGCTAGAAGTTGGTCTTTTATTCATTGTTGCTTTTCAACTCCATCAATAGTGTATGTCATATAGTAGGTATTCAACAAATAATTATCGATTGAATTAGTAGGTAATAGTTCCATGGGTGTAAATGAGGCAGTGATCATGACATGGAAGCCAGAACTAGGCAATACATTGGAAAACTTTTCAGAGAACAGCCTCTAGACAGGCAAAATAAGATTTGAGGATTATATAATTACCCAGGTTAGGAAAAATCAGGAGGGCAAAAATCCAGGTAGGTAAGAGGTGAAAGTCAGACTGACATTTGTGGTCAAGACAGTAAAAATCTGAATTCCAACAGATAGAAAAATCAGATGTAGGAGCCAGTAAGTAGAGAACAGTAATATGAACTTGACTCTGAAATACCATCTGTTTTGGTGATCAACTCTTACAACAGTTACATGCTGAGGACATGGGTATTTGTTGACAGATAAGTGTGGATAAAATGAGAGATCTGGACTAAAGTAGGTAAAAGAGTAATTCTCAAAGGTGGATTTCAGCACAGTGACTGTGTTTGCATAACTATTCCCAAGAATTGACTGGGGAAGTTTAGATAAGATAAAAATGATTATTTCTGACTTTGACAGACATGTTAATACCACTTATGTTTTCTTGTATGCCATATTCCTTACAGTGAATAACTGTTAAACATGGGCATAAACCCATGTAGAATTAACAAATGAATCTCAGGTTAATAAAAATGTGTTAGGATGCTTAAATAGTTTTCTTATCCCTTTGAGTTCACTGGGGAGAGAGAGGTAGAAAAGATGAATCACATTTAAGAAGAGGGGCTTTTGGTTGTCCAGCTGAGGTGGACATAATATCAAGAAAATGGTGACTGAGGGTGCACTGGTGTGTGTTTCCTCACTCAGATCTCCTCTATTTAACCAAAAAGTGACCCCAGACAGTTTTTAAACATCCCCAAGTCTTCTGGAATCTTTCTACCTAAAGACATTTTTTTACCTAAGGAGCATGCCCAGGCTGGGCATTGGGTAGGTGGGAAGTGCAGGGAGTTGAAAATGGAGAACAGGAGTTGAAGAATAAGTATCTCATGTTCTGCCTTCAGTGGGTCAGTTCTGTGGCATGTTTTACATTGTCTCTGAGTGTATACTGCAGAGTTGGTTTCCATGGTAACTTTTCATCAACACAGCTTTTATTGGTTTTCTTCTCTTTTTGTCTCATCCCTTTACCTTCTCACTGTGCTTTCTGAGATTATATGCCAAAAAGCTACTTGCATCCTGATTCCCATCCTGGTCTGTCTGGGGGGAACTAAAACTAAATAGTAACTACTTAATGGAAAGAACAAAGCAATGTTGAACTGTATCAATACCATATATACCATATATATTCATAATCCTCTAATAATCCAAACTTTTCTTATTGATTATGCATTATACTTGAGAATCCTTCCAAATGTTGATACTATGCATGTGAAATTACCCATTATAATCACAATCACTGAAGGTTTATCAATCCATTGTGTTTTACGTATGTCCAAGTTAGTATGTTCAGTGTTAGGAATACTACTCATTTCAAAAGAGCAAACATTGTGCTTTGTAATTTGAAATGTAGGTATGTATAATTCAATAAATATATGTATTTCTAGGTAATAAATTGCTTGTATGAGATTGACATTTGTCTAAATTTTATACAATTCTGAATTAATATGTAAATATGTAACAGTTTGTGACCACACAAATTTTAATCCTTGCATGGTCATCCTTTATAAACTGGTTCTGAAACAAACATTCACTTAATTAGATTATGAGTCTTGATGAGGTAAACTTAAAAAAACTAACACAATACTTTAAAAATTTTCAAAACAGGAGGGACATCTGGATGGCTCAGTCATTTGAACATCTGACTCTTTCTTGATTTTGGTTCAGGTCATGATCCCAGGGTTGTGGGATTGTGCTCCCCATTGGCCTCTGTGCTGTGTGGAGACTGCTTAAGATTCTCTCTCTCCCCCTCTGCCCCTCTCCCCCTTTTGAGTGTGTGTGCTCTCTTTTTCTCTAAAAAAAAATAAATTTCAAAACATGAGTAATGGATTTTCAATTTCTTAATGTATACTTCATGGTATTCTTATAATTTCTCTCAAAAGTAATAATGTATAGATTGCTACTATTTTCTTCTTTTACAATATAATTATTTTGTATTAATGGGGACAAAGGATCTTATTTGTGAAATGGACAAATTGGAAATTCTAATAAAAATGAATATCTATAATATTTGAAGAGTTGTAGATAACAATAGCTACACTTTTCAAGTTCAAGGACCCCTTCCAATAATGACAATAATAAAAAGAGTAGTTTTAGTTTTTGATTGTTGGGGGAGGGGAGCGAAGTCTACTATAAATTTAGTAACTTATTTAAAATATTATTTTTTATAAGACAATCATTATTTTAGTCCTCAGATAGTTCTTTTTAAAAAATAGTACTTGGCAGTAACTTCCAGTGGTCTGGGAAATGTTACTCTAATCGAATTATAAAATACACAGCATGTAAGAATTACTTGTGGCAATTTTAAAAAGGACAGAGTCTTGAGGCACCTGGGTGGCTCAGTCAGTTAAGTGTCCGACTTTGGCTTAGGTCATGATCTCACTGTTCGTGAGTTTGGGCCCCCAATCAGGCTGTGTGCTGACAGCTAAGGGCCTGGAGCCCTTCAGATTCTGTGTCTCCCTCTCTCTCTGCCCCTCCCCCACTTGCACTCTGTCATTGTCAAAAGTAAATAAACATTAAAAATTTTTTTAAAAAAGGACAGAGTCTTCTACCCCCCACACATAGAAACTAAGGTCTCTGCTTGTGGAGCTCTAATATGTATATGTTAACCATTTTAGGTTAACCACCAGATCTAACACTGGTATTCAGACTAGTAATTTGTACCCAGTAGAGAACTCTTTGGTTTTTGCTAATATATAAATACCCTCTCTCCATTTTTAACAAATACCAGCTCCCTGGTCTAAAGGTTTAACCAATTCCCTGGGAATATTATTCCACAGTAAGTTGAAAATATCATTAATCACAAGTTCCTTTCACCAGTCTCACATTACAGTCATGTCAAAGTTGTAATGGTCAATGGATAATAGAGCTCCAAGTTTAAGTACCGTGATCATTCTACTTCAACAGAGCTTAAGGCAGCTAAAGATGTATTGGAGATATGTTTTAGGCTAATCCTTTGGGCTTTTCTCTAAGAAGGAAAAATTTTGATTTCTTTGAGAATTAGGTCAGAGCTTAGGAAAGAAGTCTGGTTACAAATACAGATGTGAGAATCATCAATATCTGGTTGAAGTTGTGGAGAGGTAATGCTTATGAAGGATTAAAAGAGTAGTGAACCAAGAGTAAAGTCTTGAGAAATCTTGGGGGAATTTCAACACTTAAGGACTGGGAAGAAGTAGAGGATACAGAAAATGAATAGAGTGGGTGGTATGGCATCAGGGGGGAATACTGTGATAGTAGCTAGTAGAGAAGTGAATTTTAAGAAATAAAACATAGCATGAATATTCATATTGAAAATATGTATGAAAAAAGGATGAAAAGAAGACTGAGATTTGGCAAATAGTTTGATAACATTAAAAGTAGTTTCAGTGGAGTTGGCAGGGCAAGTAAACAGTAAAAAAAAAATCATGGATTAAAGAGTGACCGGGGGCGGGGAGGATAAAGAGGGAAGAAAGCAAGCATTGACACTTGTTTCAAGAACTTTTCCTGTGAAGGTTAAGACCGGAGAGGATGGTGTATCGAGGAGTGGTTGTTGGTTTTGAAATCATTTCTTGTTAGTTTTGGAGATACTTAAATAAATGTGGTAGTGAAGGAATTAAGAGCAAGTACCCTAAAGCTAGATACAAGAGTTTGAATTCTGATTCTGCCATTTATGAGTGCTTTGGATACTTAGGTCATTGGTAGCTACCCTTTCTTTCTTTCTGATGTGCATTGAGGCCATGTATTTTCTTCTAAATATGGTTTTAGCTTCATTCTCTAAATTTTGCTCTGTCAGCTGTGTTTTTCTTTATTGTGTACATAATAATGTTTAAAAATTTCCATTGAGATTTCTTCTTTGATTCAAGATCTTTTTGGAAGTATGTTTATTTATTTCCAAATATTTGGAGATTTTTCTACCTTTTAGATGTGTATTTTTAAAATTAAAAATTTTCTCTGAGGGATATTAATACTTTAAAATATGTTGAGTCATGCTTTCTGGTACAGCACACAATTTTGGTAAATGTTCCGCACGATTTGGAAAGAATATATATATTCAGTAGTTATTGAATGCATGTAAATTAGCTCAAGTTATTTCTTTTTTGTGTTTGCTAATAAAAAATTCTCTCACTTTTTTGTCTTAAAATGTCTTAATTGCTCTGTTGATGGACACTTTTCGTGGTGTATGAAATTTTAACATCTTTTGGCATGTTAAATCTCCTCATTGTTTTCTGCCTTCCATCATATCTGTTGGAAAGTCAGCAGAGAATGTCTTGAATACTAAAATTTTGAAAGCCTTGGTTGATCTCCAGTGTCTTTGGCCAGCTGTGATTTCAATATTTCCATATTATTATATGGGTTTATTGGCTGGAGAATTGGTTGGTTGACTATAAGCTGCTCTATCATAAATGGAAATGGGATTGTATTTTTTTTATAAGTCTTAGCATGTTTGTAGTATTCTCTACATGTGTACAGATTGAAACAGGACATTGGTGTAAGTTTGGGAAGAGAAACATCATGGTAGAAAATATTCTACCTATGAAATAAATTTATAGTTCAAAATAAAGTAAACTCAATAAGAAATGATTTTGATCACTTGGAGGAATACAAGAAAGGAACATTTATTTGTCTTTAGTGCTAGGAGCATTCTCCTTCAAGGTGCCCAGAAGCCCGATATTTTACACATAGAGAAAAAAATGTAATGTTCATACAACATGTGGCCTTACAGTGAGAAAGCTAGTGTTAAATATAGTTTATTGGCTTTAGAATTTTATAATCAACCTATAGCCAAAGCATGATTGAAATATGTTATGGTTTAAAATTTCATTTAAATACAAACAACATGGACAATGTTAAAATCAAAAGTAAAGTATAATTTTCAGAAGGATAAAAATAAAGGGAAAATGTGAGGAAGGAAGGTACCATATCCTCATTTTACATAGCAAGGAGTCAAAGGACACTGGGCTTAAAAAAAAGTCTATAAGCATTATTAAATTTACCAAGTTACTTAATTAAAAAAATGAAGATAATTGTCTAGGAAATATTTCAGGATAAGATGAGGAAGAGTAGATGAGCTCAACCCTTATATTTCATAGCAGGAATTAATTACATATTATATGAAGTTAATAAAATAAGAATGGCATAAATCTCTTGTTTAAATTCACACAGTAGTCATGTAAGGAATTCAAACCAAAAACAATTAGAAGGGGTTTACTCTGAAAGGTGGGGTGGGATGAAGGAGAAATAAGGTAGCCAAAACTTGCTTCTTCACATAAATTCTGGTTATTTTATCATCTTGTGCATGCAACTTAAAGGCTTTTATAACAATGTTTCCTGAAAACACCAAACCTTTCTGATGTGACGATTTCAGTAAACCAAGCTAAAAACTATCCCATTTTAAGAGCAAGCTTGAGCCAAAAAGGATGCCAAGATTGGAACAAAGTGGAGACTAAGGAAGGACAAGCTTCTTTGTGTCTCTGACAGAAGGGCTACCTGAGGTAAGAATGAGAACCAGTGAAAGGATAAGAGACTTCTGGAAAGACAAAAACATACACTAACTTGTCAAAAAACTCATAAAGTAAAGATATAACTCCTTTTAACCTCTTTAGGTTGTTAGAGTTTGTTTCTTTGAATGAGGTTCAGTGTAGGCTTGAGTTTACAAAGAATTGTTGGTTGTATTTTGAATGCACCTAAGATTTTATTATGAAAATATATTTTTTTAAATTTCTCTGTTAATTCATAGTGTCATCATTTTTAACCACGTGATTTTTCTCTTTAAATTCCTTTATTCTCTGAACTTCCCTTTCTGTTTCAAGTCCATATCATGTTCCATTGCCAGATATGTCCTAGTAAAATAACTCTTTCATCATAGTAATTCCTTGTTCAGGAATTCAAAATGACTTTGTATGACATAATGAATTCAAAAGCATTATAATATGAATTGTTGCTATTAATGAATTACATGGAGACAATAGCTATGAACTAAGGATGTCTTGGACAGCCTGGATGTGATATATGGTTACCTTCACTTTTAATCTTTGACTATCTGCAAGGATTAGATGTCTTTTTTTTCTTTTTTCAATGGCTTTTCTCCTGGGTTGGAATTCATCCTTCTAATCTTTTCTCTCTCTTTTCAAATCCATACTAATTTTCAACAATAAGAAGTCCTCCCTGAAGCTTTCCTATTTGGTTCACACCTCTCTTCTTAAAACTTTCATCTCTGCTGCAACATATAGTAGTTCATTAAAGAAGTCTTATAGTGCTTTCCCACTGTTTTATATAAATGATTCCTGCTTTCCCAGAATCATAAAGTCCTTGACAACAAAGGTTGTTAAATTCTGTCTCTGTCAGGGCCCCAGAAAGAAGTAGTCAGCAGCCTGTAATGAGATATTTTAAGATATTTTAATGAAGGGACTCTTTGCAAAGGTGTAGACAAGAAACTCTATGCATGACACTGCATCCTGGGACTTTCAACAAAGGGTACTATATCACATGGTGGGCCTGATGGACAAGTAGAGGGAGCTGCTTCCAGAATGCAGACAGAGAGGGTTGTCAGACAGTAACTGTGACTGGCACAGGGGCACAGACACTAGGAAAGAGACCACATTACTAAGTACCCTGACCTTATTCATCTCCATAACTCCATCATGCTATTTCCACCCCACTCCCCCAACACTGGTGAGCTGCTACTTGGAGTGATCAACTGGCCAGTCCTATAAGCCTTGTCTAACAGGGAGGTTACTGATACCCCACAGCTATGAAGTGAACCATCAGAAGTGGTGCTCAGCCACGCTTATCCCTTAACTTACCAGTTCCTTTCCATTTTGGAAAGGGGTTTTATAATATTTTTCACATCAAAAAGCAGAATATAGGACTCAAGCTGATAATCCATAAATACCTGCTGACGGATTTTTGATATCATATCAACTTTTGACATTTTATGATTTTATTTTTTTAAAAATTTTAAATGTTTATTTATTTTTGAGAGAGAGGGAGAGACAGTGTGAGCAGGGGAGGGTCAGAGAGAGAGGAAGACATAGAATCCGAAGCAGGCTCCAGGCTCAGAGCTGACAGTGCACAGCCTGATGCGGGACTCGAACTCACGAACCACAAGGTCATGACCTGAGCGGAAGTTGGATGCTCAGCCGGCTGAGCCACACAAGCACCCCGACATTTTATGATTTTAAAACATTACTTGGAATTTTAATTTTATTAATCCCTTTTATACAAAAACAAAAAACTGAGTAATTTCCCAGCTCTCACAATTAATATTTTAATACTAAACATAAAATAACAAATTCACCTTTAGAGTTATTTATTTCTTGTTTCTTCCCACTGTTCATTGGTCTATTTGGGGAAAAAATATGCTCAGTGTTAATATACACTCTAGGGTTTACAGATCACTTTAATATATATCACCTTTTGCATCTTTGACTCTTGTCTTTGAGTTCACTACAAACAATTCTCTTTAAACATATTTTGTATTATTTTTAAGTTATTTTTTCTACGCTGGTGTAATTTCTGTTGATGATAAATATGAGGCTAATGTCTTACAGATTTCACTCCCTTCTTCCTTGGCTCCACAGATTATTCTTGGCCTCCAGAAAGGTGTGGAAGCTTTTTGAAAGATGCATTTGTTTAAAGCATCTCTATAGTTTTAATTCATCTTCCTTTTTCTTGTGTCACTTTTTATTTAGACATTTTATAGTTAGTATCTGTGAAAGCAAACTTGCTTATAGTCTTTCAATGCCAGCCACATTTTATGAAAAATTTTTACTCACAAGGAAGTTTAAAAGGCACGAAGATTTATTCTCTTCTGCTCTTTGCATCATGTACATGAGGTTAGCATGCTGCTTTATCCCAGTCTGAAGTAACAGACTTGATATAGCTTGATGCTTGGTTCATTTTAAATAGATATCCTATTTAATAGCAATGTTGAGAAACTCCTGCCAAGTTTAATAGGCATACATGCTTTCAGGTAAATAGAGCTCATAACTTTACAGCCAAGAACAGCAGGGGTTGAGTCAACTAAATTTTTTATTATAGTCATTTAGAAATTCATTTAAATATTGCTCATCAGCATCTATTGATCTCAACATTTTTCATACAGCCGGAGAGGCTGGTATACATGCAAACCTAATGTATTAGAATCTATCAGATTGTTCATGAAAATTTCCTGGTACAATGTGCTGATTTCATTCTATGATTTGTTTTAGGCTGTAGCAGTACTGAAGTAAATTCCATTTTAACTTAGACTGATGCATCTTGTTTAGTTCTAGTTACTTGGAGCTGATTGGTGTAATGAATTTCTCCCTTATTGATCCACAAGTTAATCATTTCAAAGTCAATAAGTTTATGTGCATAATAATACAAATACACATTTCTGTTGTTTCTAGTTCAGTACATTCTTGCAGAAAGAAGTGGTTTTGCTGCTTAATGAATGAACATCACTGCTTAGAACTAAGAATATGGTAAATGTTCATCTTCACTGGGTTAATGAATAATATTAAACCAGCTTAATCTGGCATGTTTATATTCTGTGATACAAATATAAATTTGGGGATATATCCTGTCTTATGTTGCTCAAAAACGTTGCATTTTCTACGATTTTTCATGTGAAAGAGTGTGAGAATTTTTAGTGCTCTCTATGAATTTATGAATATTTGGCATGTATACAATTCATACAGTGTTCTTTTCCACCCAGAAAGAAAAGAAACTTTGCCCTCTTAAACCCTCGTGACCAGTCATAAACTTCAATGTTTCAAAGAAACATATTTCAAAGAAAACATAGAAATACCTGCTGGACTTTATAGATGTCATTGATTAGAAATAGTATTATTAAAAAAAAAAAACAAGCTGTGGTTAATTTTTGGTGTTGGCGAAGAATCTACCTTCAATCTCTTTATAATAGCACTGAAATTTAATTTAATTAAAGGACAACATATTTAGGTCATTGCAGATCCAGAGTCATTGGCTCTGTTATGACATATTCGGCACTCTCTACCCTGTGTTATGATGTATGTTGAAGGTTGTGGAGCATTAAGTTTCATACCCGTCCTAAAGCACTCTGGACCTCTTGATGAAGTTATGAAGACAAACTAGAAACAACTGCTTCAGTGGTATAAGGTTTATCATACTGTATTATAAATGACCATTTCCATGTCTATGTATTCCAAGACTCCAAAATTTTCAGAGGAATTCCTAGAAAGGATTTCTGTGTTTTTTTTCTCCACTACTTATTTCTGAATTTAGCACAGTGCCCAGCACCGTACAAGTACTCAGTAAATCATTCATTCCTTACTGAAGGCTTGTTATAAAGTGCCTACCATAAGTGATACACAAGAAAGGTTATAATGAGTAATATACAAACATACCACTTAACATAAACTAGTTGTTGAGATGGTGAATATGCAAAAAAGGCACACGCTCTGAATGATTAGTTCCAAATACATGTGTCCTCTGTGGATCAGTCAGAGAGAGACCTACCTCACTTTAGGCTGGAAAAGGATTCACCATGGAGGAAGAATCTGAGCAGATTGCTTAAGAATAGTTTGTACCTACCATTAGCTCCATGTTGCTTAAGCACAGGAATTTTATGATTATTTGTGTATGTATTCCTATTGCCTACCACACTGGTAAAAAGTAGGTATTTCATGAATGTCTGCTGAAAGCCAGTTAGATGAAGATGGCAGGATGTATTTTATAGGTCAGAGCATAAGGTATACAGAGTTAGAAATTGCATGGTCTATTTAGGCAAGGAAGAGCTATTATGCCATCTAGCTATAGCATGAGGCAATTGTGGCTTGAAGAACAGTCCACAGATGGAGAATGCAGATTCTAGTCATGACAGCAAATTGTAGCTCTGTAAACTCAGGGAAACTCCTTCACCTCTCCGAGTCTCAAATGTTAATCCATAAAATGAGAAATAGTATGTCTAACACCAAGTGTGTTTTGAGAATTAAGGTACTATATATGTTACGGGCTGCATGTTTGTGTGTCCTTTGCAAACTTTATATCATGTAATCATAAAATGGTATTAGGATGTGGTGCTTTTGGACGCTATTAGTTATTAGGAATCATAAATGAAATTAGTGCCCTTATAAGAAGAGACAGGAGAGAGTTCTGTCTCTTTCTCAGTCTCTGTGTTTATGTCTCTCTCTCTCTCTTTCTTTCTCTCTCTGCCAGCACCTTGATCTTGGACTTTCAGTCTTTAGAAATTTGAGAAATAAATGTTTGCTGTTTAAGCTATGTAGTCTGTGGTATTTTTCATAGCAGCCTGAAATAAGACAGGTTGTCACAATGCCTAATTAGGTGCCTAGTATGGAAAGTTTTTTTTTTTAATGTTTCATTTATTTATTTTGAGAGAGAAAGAGGCAGAGAAAGAGGGAGAGAGAGAATCCTAAGCAGGCTCTACACTGTCAGCACCGGGCCCAACACAGGGCTTAAACTCATGAACTGGGAGATTATGACTTGAGCCAAAATCAAGAGTCTGAACACATAACTGACCGAGCCATCCATGCACCTCAGTATGGGTAGTTCTTCTTCTTCTTTTTTTAAATATGAAACTTATTGTCAAATTGGTTTCCATACAACACCTCATCCCAACAGGAGCCCTCCTCAGTGCCCATCACCCATCCTCCCTTCCCTCCCACCCCCCCATCAACCCTCAGTTTATTCTTAGTTTTTAAGAGTCTCTTATGGTTTGGCTCTGGAAAGTTCTTAATAAAAAAAAAATAATGCAATATGAAAGTGGAGAAAGGATATTGAACCTATGTGGTATTTGGTTCTAGGATAGTTTTATGGTACTTAAAAATTGATCTACAGCTCTGCTGGGGGCCCCTCCAACAATGTGTTAGCACCATTAGAAAAAAATCTTTATGTCTTATAAGAAGTGGGCTCCTGGTGTTCTTCCGGACATCATTATGATTTTGTTTCCCCAGCCTTGATTTACCATGAGACTGCACTTTTCCTTGATATCTAGAGTTCTATCAGCCACCTGGAGTTTGGCAGTTTGGGTATGGGGCTCTGGGGGTCCTCCCTGAAGACACACATGGTTGAAAGAATAACGGTTTTCTCTTCAACCTCTGGAACATATGGTAACTCCTGGACTTCACTCATGGAGTTCATGTGAAACTCACAGGCATGGCTTTAAGATACTCTATAATTATCAGATCATTGTGGCTATATCATTTGACACTGGATGAAATGTGCACTGCAGAGAAAGTCAACATGCTGGATGTTTTCCATGTGCCCCTGCAGATTTATGTTCTACCTGTCTCTACTCTGTACCATGACCTCACCTGGGCTTCCTTGACCTCTGGCTTTCAGTTGGGTTTTCCAATGGAATACAGTGTGGAGTGTTGACAGGTGGAGGAGAAAATAGATGTGGTATTTATTCCATCTGTTTTACCCCAAGAGGCTGAGAACTGTTTGTTTTTCCCCCTATACTAAGGCCATGGCTCCTGTTCGGCAAACCCTCCACCCGAGTTCTGGTAACCCCTTTCTCTCCTTGCCCTTTCAAGCTCACGTGTAGAATGGCTTACTGCTTTTATGGGGACTTGGGTCCTTCATCCTCTGTATTAGTTTCCTTAACCCTGTTCAAATCTTTGTCAATTGTTCTTTCATTATCATTTTGAATAGTTAACTATTTTCTGAGTCCAAAGTTTGGATTCTGACCAATACCTATACTTAATTAGTATCAATAACACTACTAAATAATATTAGTACAGTATTCCTTGAGTAGTACTGTTTGGTAACAGGTTGCCCTCAACCTGGCAGACCCATCATCAGATTTGAGAGGGAAGCTTAGCTCTACTTGTATATATGCAATATTGAGTTTTGCATATTTTTCTTAATACCTGCTTATTACATATTAATACAATCTTAAAAGAGGTAGCATTTAGATTTTATTTACTCTTTACTTAGAGGAGCATATTTGAAAATGTTAAAAGTAATTGGAGGGATGCTGGAAATCAAATTTAATTACACATTGAAATGAGCAGCTAGATGCCAGGTTTGGCATGAACAAATGTTTGTTCCAGATAAAAAGTAGATTTCTGTAGAGGTGTTAAGAAGATGTCACTCTGTGATCACCCATTTTCACAGTTTAAAGTTTTGCCTCAAGTTTTGGCTTTTTACTAAACTTGGTTCAAATGAAAAGCTTTTTCCTTTCAGCTTTTAGGTTTATGCTTGAAATATTACTATCTCTGTATATGTTTGCTTTATATTTGATCTAGAAACACAGTGAGAGATGCATCATTAGGGTGTTAAGAGTACATTTATTAGTGAGTAAAAGATGGAATGAGGATGTTCTTGGATATTTATATTTGTTGACAAAAGCCACATGATGTGAATTTATATTGTATTCAAGATGAAGCCATCATTAAGCATGATTAGAATTTATGTGAAAATGAGACAGATAGAAGAAATAAATTGTTGGTTTGAACAAAGTGTTATCTTTTTCTTTGAGGGAACAGATTCCAATGCTTTTGTTTGTTATTCTCATTTCAGCAAGATGTATTCTTGAGTGACAGATGATTATTTGACAAAGAAATTTTGATTTTAAACAGAATGATCTAATACCACATTTTGAAGGCGATGGTATTTAATGTTCTATATTAAAGTATATATCATATTATTAAAAACATTATAGCTTCCCTCTCCTGTGTTGTCTTGGTCCATGCTGACAGCAAAAGGATAAATACAGTGCAACCAGGGTTCCTTTGGTAATACCATAAACATGACACATGTCATCCTATGATAAATTGGCTCTGTGTCTGTTCAATTTCAAATCAAAAGCTCTGGAGGCAGAAGTGTTAGGAAGCAGGCATAATTCTGGCATACAGAGGCCTCAGATGCACAAAATTAGTGTGCATGGAACAGATAACAGAGAAAGAGATCCACAGTGAGAGGAAGTTTGCACAGGTTTGTGGACTTCCTGGGGTTTAGGTAGTATTGGCAGATGTTAGGTGGGGAAAAAACATCTGTAAGCATGATAATGAGCATTCTCAGAATCTGAAGTGACAACTGTATCCAGCACAAATGCTTTCTTGTTGCCCTATTTGCATACCAATTAAATTTTAAAATAAAGAAACAAATATTGGGTTACTGAATTTGTTTGACAAATAATCTGTAGGGCTTACTCAATACAACTGGGTCAGGCATGTTGGCTGTTTGACAGATGTTGTATCTATGAAAGATTTAAGCAAAAAATGTATCCAGATTGTTACCACCCACAGTTTTATAAGTAGAAATTTGAAACGGGTTAGAGATGGTTTGATACCCTGAGGCGGCCACAATGGAGTGCTTTTTCTCTGTGCTCGGCTAATGCATTCAATAGGTGATGTTTCACATTTGGTTTTCAAAGTAGGAAGTTTTAAAAAATAAAGTCATAAATTTAACATTGCATTTTTTGACATCTAGTTTTTTAGATTTAAATTGTACATTATACATTAAGAATTTGAATTTATTTATTTATTTTTTTGGTGTAAGCACAACTTTTTAAAAAGTGTTATATCAGCTTCACATGTAAAACATAGTGATCCAACAATTCCAATCATCACCTAGTATTTATCATGCCATCACCTACTTAACCCAAACTTCCACTCCTCTCCCCGCTGGAAACATCACTTTTTCCCTCTTATAATTAAGAGTCTGAGGGCACCTGAGTGGCTCAGTCAGTTAAATGTTTGGCTCTTGGTTTGGCTCAGGTCATGATCTCATGTTTGGGTTAGTGAGTCTGAGACCCCCTTTGGGCTCCACGTTCTCTCTCTCAAAATAAATAAATAAACTTAAAAACATAGTTTGTTATTTGGTTTATCTTTGTTTCTTACTTTTTTTTTCTCTTTGCTATTTGTTTTGTTTCTTAAATTCCACATATGAGTAAAATCATATGGTATTTGTCTTTGACTTATTTTGCTTAGCATTATACTCTTTAGCTCCATCCACGATGTTGCAAATGGCAAGATTTCATTCTGTTTTATGGTTGAGTAATATTCCATGGTGTGTGTGTGTGTGTGTGTGTGTGTGTGTGTATGTACACACACCATGTCTTCTTTACCCATCAGTCAATGGATACTTGGGTTGCTTCCATATCTTGGCTATTGTGAATTATGCCACTATAAACATAGGGGTGCAATTTTGAATTAGTTTTTTTTTTTGTTCTTTGGATAATTACCGGTAGTGCAATGGCTGGATCATAAGGTAATTCTATTTTTAACTTCTTGAGGAACCTCCATACTGTTTTCCACAGTGGCTATACCAGTTTGCATTCCCACCCAACACTACAAGAGGGTTCCCCTTTCTCCACAACCTCGCCAGCACCTGTTGTTCTTGTGTTGTTGATTTTAGCCATTTTGACAGGTATATGGTGATATCTAATTATAATTTTGATTTGTATTTCCCTGGTGATCAGTGATGATAAACATCTTTTCCTGTGTCTATTGGACATCCAGATGTCTTCTGTGGAGGAATGTCTCTTTGTGTCTTCTGCCCATTTTTTAATTGGGTTATTTGTTTTCTGGATGTTGGGTTATATCATATGTTATTTATATATTTTGGATACTAACCCTTTATCAGGTATATAATTTGCAAATATCTCTTCTCATTCCCTAGGTTGCCTTTTAGTTTTGTAGATTTTTTTTTTTTTTTTTTGTGCAGCAACTTTTTATTTTGATGTAGTCCCAATAGTTTATTTTTGGTTTTGTTTTTGCCTCAGGGGGCATATCTAGAAAAAAGTTGCTATAGCCAATAGCAAACCAAAGAGGTTACTGCCTATGTTCTCTTCTAGACTTCAGGTCTCACATTTAGGTCTTTTATTCATTTCGAATTTAGTTTTGTGTAGGTTGTAAGAGAGTGGTCCAGTTTCATTCTTTTGCATGTTGCTGTCCAGTTTTTGCAACACCAATTGTTGAGACACCATCCTTTTTCCATTGGATATTCTTTCCTGCTTTGTTGAAAATTAATTGACCATATAATTGTGGGTTTATTTCTAGACTTCCTATTTTGTTCTATTGATCTACGTGTCTGTTTCTGTGCCAGTACCATACTGTTTTGATTAGTGTACCTTTGTAATATAATGTGAAGTCAGGAATTGTGAGGCCTCCCCTTGGCTTTTCTTTTTCAAGATTGCTTTCGTTATGGTTCCATACAAATTTTAGAATTGTTTCTTCTAGTTCTGTGAAAAATGCTGATGGTATTTTGCTAGAGATGGCATTAATGTAGACTGCTTTGGATGATACAGACATATTAACAATATTTGTTCTTCTGATCTATGAATATGGAATGTCTTTCCATTTCTTTGTGTCATCTTTAGTTTCATCAGTGTTTTATATAGTTTTCAGAGGACATGTCTTTCATCTTTTTGGTTAGGTTTATTCCTAGGTATCTTGTTACTTTTGGTGCAGTTATAAATGGGATTGTTTTCTTAATTTCTCTTTCTGCTGCTTCATTATTGGTATATAGAAATACAACAGATTGGTGTAGATTGATTTTGTATCCTGTGACTTTATTGAATTTGTTTATCAATTCTAGTAGTATTTTTTGGTGGAGCCTTTCGGGTTGTTTATGTATAGTATCATGTCATTTGCAAATAGTGAAAGTTCTACTTCTTCCTTACCAATTTGATTACCTTTTATTGCTTTTGGTGTCGGATTGCTGTGATGAGGGCTTCCAGCACTATGTTGAATAGAAGGGGTAAGAGTGGACATTCTTGTCTTGTTCTGATCTTAGGAGAAAATTTCTCAGTTTTTCCCTATTGTGGATGATGTTAGCTGTGGGTTTTCACGTATGGCCTTTATTATGTTGAAGTATGTTTCCTCTAAACCTACTTTTCTGAGGGTTTTAATCCTTAATGGATGTGGAATTTGATTTTTTTAAGACTTAATTTCAATTTTTTATAGTCATCAGAACCTAAGGACATGGCTATATGCAATGAAATTGTCAATATGCAATGAAGTTTTTTTCTAGAAGCTTGAAAAGTTGAACAACCAATATGTATACTCCAAAATTCTGGGTATTTTCAGATATATTCCACAATTTCTGGATTTTGAGATAAAGTATGCATTATGTTTAAAAACATGCCTTTGAAAGAAGAAATTTATTGTCTTTTAGATGTGACATATTCAATAGATCAGTAAGATTCTAATACGGCGTCAATTTAATAGAGTATCTGCTAGGTACCAAGTACAATGTTAAGTCCTATTGGTATAAACATGAATAAGACATGCTCCGGGATCTTAAAAACCTTATACCCTTCCTTGGAAAACAGACACAAACATTATTTCAGTATAATTGATATGCAGAGAGGAAAAGTAACATACTATAAATCTTCTCGGAGTTTACATATGAAAATTCTTCTGGGAAGTTAGATACCAATTCATCTTTGTTCTACACAATGGACATTTTTTTGAAATGTGTACAAATCAAACATGTAAATTGAATCATATTTGCCTTGATTAATGCTTCAGAAACACTTTTATTGCTATTTGCATGTTTTTTTCATTTGGTTTATTTTCAATTGGTGTTGGATTCTCCTGTTGAAATTCTATCTCTCTTCCTTCTAGTTTTTCTGTCAAGCAGTTACTCATTTTAAACCTATAAATCCGCTGGAAGTACTTGTGATTTGAAGGACCCCTGAGGTGAATCATTATTTAAACTGAAAATTGCTTTGCTCGAGCAAAAGTTACTTTTATCTATTTTGCAAAAATAACTATCCGAAATATTTTCTTCAGATGCAGTATTCAAGTCAAACAAAGTTAGCTTTGGTGAATAGTTTCTCATCATTATACATTCAACCAGCATTTATTGAGATGCTATCGAGTATTAGGGTAATAGACTATATGAGACTTTTTCTCCTCTCAAATAATTCATGCTACCGTGGCAGACGTAGACTAAGAAGCACTGGAGTATAGAGGAGTAAATGTCATAATAGCAGTATACTCCAGGTACTTTGCCAGCAAAGAGAACCGAAGAACAATCAAGGGACAGGAGTAGGAGGAGAGACATAAAACAGGCATCCCAGAGAGGGTGGCCCATGAACTGCTTCTTGAGAAAGGAGTAAATGAAGGTGGATGGAGGGTGATACTACATTACAGGTAGAGAATAACTTTTGCAACAGCATGGCAAATTCAGAGTGCGGCATAATAAGGGAAATTACCAGGGAGTCTTTCTGGTCTGCATTCTATATTAAAGTGTGTCTAGGAAGGTAGAGGGAGAGATGAGGCTGAAAAGATGAGACATTAAAGGGCCTTATATGCTATATTAAGTAAGGAAAATCACTTTATCCTAAAGGGATGTGTGGGTCACTTCTGTATTTAAACAGAATTACATTGTCTTATTTATATTTTAGAAATAGTACTCTAACAGCAGTTAATGGTCTAGAATCGCTGGAAAAGGCGATCTAAGAAATGAAAAAAATTTAGTTGAAAAAATCCTCAATGCATCTGTGCTTTCCAAACAAAGCATTTTCAAAGAGCATAATTAGGTTTTAACCACATTATTTTTATTGGACAAATTTGGCTGGAAGTTCACAAACCTTTCCTATTAGCCTGGTTTCTTGTTTCCAGTTGGCATTCCTAATCTAAAAGTGCTTCCTTAGGGCTGAGAGTCACACTGGAAATTTTAGCTCAGGTTGGGCATGGACTTCTCTTGGCTGGTCTAGCCTCTGGCCGACAACCCCTACTCGGCCTCAGGAGGGGAAAGACTCCCAGAGGCCAGACAGTTCTGCTTCTTTTTGCAGTTGACATTGCTTTTGCTGGAGCACCGTGGACAGAGTCCCAAGTTCTTTCAACAAAGCAAAGACTTGCATGAGATGTGACACATCTACAGAACTACTTATCAGTGAGGGAGAGGCGAGTGGGTTGGCACTTCCAGGAATATGACAGAAAGAAAAGGAAGAATAAAAAGCTGCTATCACACCTGCCACAGAGGGCAATAAAAGATGTGTGATATGGCAGGGCAGAAAGCTAGTGAGGGAGTTGAATGCTTCGTGAATAAATGGCATATTTAGGGTAGCAAAAATGTGTTGGAAACATTTTTTTAGGTTATATTACTCTGGTAATGAATGAAGAGGGTCATTCTAAATCTCACAATTATCACAGTAGAGTAGGTTTCCAGCATTAAAAACATGCAACACTAGCTTTTAATTCTGTAGTCTGGAAACACAGAAGACCTCATGTGTAGATAGATTATCGAGGAAAGGGCCAACTATTCTGGAACTTTTTGAACACTTTCTGAATGCTGTGGATTAATATCCAACTAAATCTCTGCTGTATAAAATTAAAGTAACAGTGGTTTTGCCTCTGGAAAGTCATTGGAGTGTCTGGACTCCACTGAGTCATAGGTCTTAGAAACTCTGAAAGTTTAGTCTAATTAAAGAAAGTTTTATTGAAGGCTAAATTATGCAGTAGATGCTGGCGTCAAGTGAGAGACAAGTCTCTTCTCACCTTTAATATGTGTACGGCACACAACCATTAATAGTTGAAATTCTGTATGATAAGAGCTGACTTAGAGTAGTTAATGGGATCACGGGTTAGACTTGGGTGTAAGGAAGTTGGGACAACATTATCATAGCTAATAATGGTCAGTGATATCTTTCTGGACAAGGTGGAACAGCAGTGAGGGTGGGGGTGGGGGAGGTGAGCTGACTGGCATTCTAGAAGAGGCAGGGGCATGAAACTGCAGTGCATGTTTGGTGCTACAGGCTGTTTAAGGTGGCTGGAGTCTGAACTGGAGGCCTGGAGGCCAGGCATGTTACAGTTAAAGCTGGACACATGCCTGGACCCCGAGCTTGGGAAACTTGTATGCAGGCTAAGGAAGGCATTAAGAATTTAGATGTGGGAATCACTGGTGAATGGTAACCAGGGGAGTAGTGTGACTGGTTTCACATATGATGAAGATCTCTCTGATGGGCTTCTCAAAGATGGATTTGGGGCCAGCCAGGTTTGCATGAGAGCTCAAATTCCAGCAATTCTGCCTCTGGGGGAGGGGAGGTGCTTGGTCTAGGGCAGTGAGGCAGCTGAGAAACATGTCAGGACTTCAAAGGCAGTACTCAATGACTGCCAGGAACAGAATCAGGATTGTTGGGGCAGAGGGAAACCAATTTTAGTGAGAAGGTAATTACTTCCATTTGAGACAAGTTGAGCAAGAGAAGAAAAGACTTTTTTACTTTTAGTTTTGAGTAAGAGTATTATACAATCAGTGAGGTAAAGTTGGGTTGAGGAGCAACCCAGCTCTAACTTTAAATGCTGAAGAGGAAGTATCACAAAGCTCCTGAAGGACATACAAAGGGCCGAGTTTCAGTTTTAGAACTTTCTCTCTTGTGAGTTCCTGTATTTGCACACGGATGAGATTTAGGGTGGCAGAAGTTTTGAACTAAGGACAAGCTAGGATAAGAAAGTTTGCAGTGGCTTTCAGTAAATGTTGTGTGAATGAAAATGACTAATAGGCTCCAGTTTCTTAGGAGCCATATTAATGATTCTTTTCTTTGTTCAGAGATTTGGTCAGTAACGAACTAAACGGTCAAGTTCTTACTGTAACTTCCCATGTAATCAAATTCTTTAGAAAAATAATAGAAATTTTGCCGATCTAGCTTCATTTGTCATTTCTTCTCATGGCACTTTTCTGATTGGGACTTTGTTCCATAACTTTTCTTCTTATTGACGTTGGCTACTTGAGACTATGTGCGTGGTTATGCTGGTCCTATTCCATTTATGGAGAGCTTTTCTTCTTGTCGATCAAGTGGGGAACATAAATTACCAGTCCTACTTCTGTTATTTGGTTATTAATCTTAACTTTAATCCCTTGCCCTAATTTCCCACTTGTAACCTGTGTATTGACCAGAGAAATTGTCTCTTTGAACATCATGTGGATCTTAGCAACTGAGAAGTGAAATACTAAATCTTTTGAGGCGGCTATTTATTGATGCAGTAAAAATCCATTTTCATTGTGAACGTATTTTGTTAAATAGTGCTTTTAAAGAGGAAACACGCCATTATGCCAAAAACCTCAGCATACTTGCTATCCATGTTTGGATGCCAGAGTTTTCTTTCTTTCTTTTTTTTTTTAATGAAATTTATTGTCAAATTGGTTTCCATACAACACCCAGTGCTCATCCCAAAAGGTGCCCTCCTCAATACCCATCACCCACCCTCCCCTCCCTCCCACCCCCCATCAACCCTCAGTCTGTTCTCAGTTTTTAAGAGTCTCTTATGCTTTTGGATGCCAGAGTTTTCAATAACAGAAACGTGATCAGAATCCTCTCAGCTAAACAGGCAGGAGTCCTGATAGTGTCAGAATTCTGTGTGGCTCAGTGGTGGGCCAGGTTAGATAAATATCCCTCTTCCTTAAGACCTAACAGAAATTTTTGACTCAGGAGTTCTTGTGGCTACTGAAAGGCTGAGCTGTACCAGGCCCTTCTGAATCTGTTCTCTCCACAATAGCTGGCATATCCTAATACATATTAAACTAGATTTCATTTTTATTTCAATAAATGTTTTTAAGGTTTTTTTTTTTTGCAGATATACTTAAATTTTTACTATTGCCTACATCTCCATTACAAAAATAACTGATATTCATAATGATGACCCCATTACAGCATGAAGTGTTGAATCAAAGCAATATCAAATTTGTTCTATGGTATCTGAGGCAGTGAAGTGGATTTTCATAAACAATATGGGGTGAAATTCAAAGATTTGTTTTATTTAAAGGTTATATCTAGTTCACCCAGAATGCCTCATATTTGACCTCTTTGGTTAACTGGAGTTTTACTCTCCAGGCTTGCTGAGAGCACAACCTTATGTTAGATGGGCAGAGGGAATTATCTAGATTTATGGAAGGTATATGTGATAATGAAATATTTAAAATGCAAATGGAGGAAATCCTTTGCACTTCAATGTATTGAATGTGTTCAAGTCTACTTGGCATAAGGAAGCCAAGTAGGAAATTATGTGTCTAAGGATGGCAAACTACCCAGTCACCTGGAACATCATATCACTTACCTATGCAGAAGAGAAATTGAAAATGCCCTGAATAAAGGCAAGCAGAACAGTAATGTGCCAACCCAACGTATCAAAGAAAGAAATGGAGAAAATGTGGGGTTGTCAAATTTTATATCAAGACAATGTTTAACAATATACATATACCTTTTTTTTTAAGTACAGCAAGAGATAATTCTAGCTGCTTGAAGAAACAAAGGAGCAAGTTGGAATGCAGTGACAGCTCTATAATGCAATAATAGGGTGCATGTCTTTGGAGCGGAATGGAGCAACTGAAAAGTAAGGGTCAGCTTCATTAATGACGTTTAAAAATTTTTATTTTAATTCCAACATAGTTAACATACAGTGTTACATTAGTTTCAAGTGTACAATATAGTTATTCAGCAATTTCACACATTACTCAGTATTCATCACAACAAGTGCACTCCTTAATCCCCATCATCTATTTCACCCATTCTCCTACCCACCTCCCTCTGCTAACCATCCATTTGTTCTCAATAGTTAAGGGTTTGTTTCTTGGATTCTCTGTCTCTCTCACTCTCTTTTTATTTCCTTTGCTCATTTGTTTTGTTTCTTAAATTTCACATATGAATGAAATCATAGAGTACTTGTCTTTCTCTGACTTTGCTTAGCATTTTACTCTCTAGCTCCATCCATATTGTTGCAAATGACAAGATTTCATTCTTTTTTCTGGCTGCATATTCCTGTGTGTATATATGTATACACATATGTATATATATGAGTGTGTGCATATATACGTATGTGTGTGTATATATATATATGTATGTATGTATGTGTGTGTGTGTATATATATATATATATATATACACACACACACATATATATACCACCTCTTTATCCATTCATCTATCAATGGGCACTTGTTTTGCTTCCATACCTTGGCTATTGTAAATAATGCTGCTATAAACATAGGGGTGCATGTATCCTTTTGAATTAGTGTTTTTGTATTTTGGGGGTAAATATACAGTACCACTAGATTATAGGGTAGTTCCATTCAACTTTTTGAGGAACCTCCCTACTGTTTTCCACAGTGGCTGCCCCAGTTTGCATTCCCACCATTGGTGCACAAATGTTCCTTTTTCTCTATATCTTAGGCAACATTTGTTTTGTGTGTTTTGATTTTAGCCATTCTGACAGGTATGAGGTAGTTTTGATTTGCATTTTCCTGATGATGAGTGATGTTGAGCATCTTTTTCAGGTGCCTGTTGGCCATGTGGATATCTTCTTTAGAGAAATGTCTGTTCATGTCTCCTGCCCATTTTCTAACTGTATTATTTGTTTTTTGGGTGTTGACTTATGTAAGTTCTTTATATATTTTAAATAAGCCCCATTAGTTATTGTCTGTTAATCAGATTAGTCATTGGCAAAATCTACTGGAGTTTGAAATCTTCTTCAGAGAATCACAGAAAATCACATGTTTTTCAAGGAAGCTTACTTGAGGCACAAGAATGTGACTTCCTATTAAGGAATGAGCTACTGGTCTTTTCACAAGATAAAGATCCACGCCTCTAGAGGGAAGCTCCTTCTGGTAGGGAGGACCCCAGACAGAAGCCCAGGTGTTGATATGATACCTACATCTGTATGTCACTCAGCCTTTCCCACACTGACCAGCCTGAGCAGCATTAGCACTACATGCTTTCCAACTCTCATTTTTATTTCCTAGTTTATCACAATCCTACCTACTTGAATTCTACTTATGCCAGTAAAAGGCCTCCAAATAAAGTATATGTTAGAATCCTTTCATTTTGTTGGACCTTTCAGGTTTAATTTCTTAATTAGCTATTCTTCTAACAAATTTACATATTCTGAAAAAAATAGATATTACCCATGGCATGCAACGTTCCTTTAGATGTTTTATATGGGAAAATATTAGCCTTAAATCATTGTCTTGCCAAGAAATGACGTGGAACTAATATTTATTGAATAAGTTAGCTGCTATACATTAGCTAATTGAATTAACTGCAGTGGAATCAGTAATTTTCTTTCTTGTTTATTTAATAACTTAATTTTCCTGCCACATAGGTGACTTAATTTTTACCTAAGTCTTATTTATTTATCTTAAAGCTTAGTCACTTAGATAAAGCAGGTGTTTGTATTATTCTGTGTCCATTTTTCCTGGGGTACATGTACCATTTCAATCTGTACATCCAAGTGTGCTTTCATTTTGAAGTGTTTATTTATTTATTTATTTATTTATTATACATTTAGATTTTTGGTACATTATTTTATTTTCAGTGTTCGAGGTTATCAATATGCATAGTATGAATATACTTGGTCTTTTTTTAAGTCAAGTTTATTGATTTATAATATATGTATAGTAAAAATTCACTGTTTTTTTAACTGTACATTTTGACAAGTTGTGACATATGCTGTATGATCACTACCACATTCAAGATATAGAACATCCTCAGTCATCCCAAATTATCCATATGTCTCTTTATATTCACAGAGGTTGCTTTTCCAAAACTTTTTTCATTAGTGATCATGTTTTTTTTACCAGTCCATTTTTTTCCAGCTGACAGTCTGCAATCACTGAACGGCTAACTGGGAAAAAGACTTGCCCTTAATATTCATGAAATGAATGCAAATTAAACAACAATAAATACCACTTTTGTCTGTCTTACTGGAACGTATTAAAGATATGACATCCACTGTGAGATTGGTGTAGTTGGCCGTATTATTTTTGCATGTGGGAATAAATATTGATACATTTTCAGAGGGAGTACTACATTACAATTTCTGAAATAGGAAGTTCATTAAACTATTCCACTTTCCAAGAAAGTGTTAGAGATATGAATTGGTATTAATGTATAAAGATATTCATCATAGTATTTTTATAATTATAAAATGAATATTCAATACTATGAAGTTTATTGCACTGTGTTATACCTGTTTAACGGGATATTATACAGCTATTAAAATATTTTAAATATATAGCTGTTATGTGATATAATTATTTTAACAGAAAAAAGTTAGGATTGACTCCCTGGCTTAAGTATTTCTCCTTTCTTGGGGATGGGTGGGCTCCCAAAGATTCTGTCTTTGCCACAGCTTACTGATCTGAATTTTTCAAAATTTGTATAATTAACCTTGCTTCATTTATGGTCGTAATTTTTTAATAATCAAATCTTAAAAAAGCCAGTTATTTCTTGGGATGGTATATAATGAATAGAAGATTATATACTTCTGAGGCCACAATGTTAAGTCTTTATTTTTAAATATATTTTTTAAATATATTTTTAAACTAATTTTTAAATTTTAAAATATATTTTATAAAGTTCATTTAATATTTTTAGAATATAGTGTTATAACAAATACAATGGTAGGGAAAAGGTATAGCTCTTATAATATAAAAGCAATACCATTCATTTAAGAATCATTTTAAAAGAAAGAAACTTGCGAGAGAAGACCTGAGATAATTAAATTTTCATTAATTGTTTTTCTAGAAGATTATTTTTTGCTGGCCATTGATCTTGATAATAACCGTTAGACTTTAATTCATGGATATATGGGTATGAAAGGCATACTTGATACAACATTTGGCTAGCATTGATTGACATAAACATTTGAATAAATCTTCAAAAATCTGTCATGGCCACAAGAACACTGAACATAAACTCCTTGACACATGTGACCCACTAATGTTGGAATTGTTTGAAATGCCTCTTCAGTCCTAGCCCAACCCTTGCTAATGGAGTTGTCTTTATTATTTCTCAATTTCGTTCTTCTGAATGTTTATATCTAATAACATACACGCTTATTAGCTTGTTTCAGTTAAAATGATTTTTATACTTTTTTAACATTTCAAAACAAATATTCATTTAATTTCTAAGATTATGAGGTAAGGAATGTCTGTTTTATTTCAAGATGTGAATTATGTTCACAGAAATAAATATCAACAAAGATACATGTTGAATTGTCTTTGTATTGAAACTATAAATTCTTGAGAGTAGAGAATGTATATTTTGTTCACTATGATCTTCTTTTGACTTGAAAATAGATGATCAATAAATATTGGTTACGAATAAATATTACACTTCCATTGTCGAAAATCAGCCTCATTAGTAGAGTGCCGAGAAAATTTAAGTGAATTAGACATACGCAGACTCTTTTTTAAAAAAATGCTTATTGGGGTGCCTGGGTGGTTTAGTCGGTTAAGCGTCCGACTTCAACTCAGATCCTGATCTCACAATTCATGAGTTCAAGCCCCGCGTCACGCCCTGTGCTGATAGCTCAGACCCTGGAGTCTGCTTCAGATTCTGTGTCTCCCTCTTTCTCTGTCCATCCCCTGCTCGCGCTCTGTCTTTCTCTCTCAAAAATAAAACATTAAAAACATGCTTATTCCAGGCATTAGAAAGTAGACATATGAAAAATGCAAATTAAGCATGGAGTTGATTGAACCAAGTAATACAGTATCTGTTGCTCCTACCTGTTCTTTCACATGTCCTTCCATGACTTTTTCCCTGTCTCTAAATGAAATAATTCCTTTTTGTTTAAATCCTGTAAAGCAACCAAGAGTCATGGATTACTTTGGTTCTTCTTCCTTTGAGCACTGATTATGTTCATAAAATGCTTTCTATACTGATATGTCTTTAGTGTCTTATAAATAATTAGTTGGTTTTGGTGATAATTTGAGAAAGGAAGAAGATCTCACATTTCATCACTACCAGGGAACTTTGACATGTTAAGTTTTTACCATTTAGCATAAGTTAAGTCTTATTAGGACCTTTTGTCAATAGTAATTCCTAGGCTTCTGTTAGTTGCTATACAAATAAAAGGAGAGAGATTGACTGTAGAGTTCTGGAACAAACTAATGAGGAATTAAGTTTCCCTATATTTTAGGCAGATCATGATCTAAATTAGATGCCCTTTAGGTTTCTCATCTCTATGGACTAATTAAATTAAACCCAAACTCTATGAAGTCAAGTATTGCTATGTGTAAATTGTATCCTTAAATCTTCTCACACCATTTCAAATCACCTTACTACCAGTAATAAACTCTCTACTTTTTCTTCGTCAACATCATTGTTGATCTTATAAGTCCTGTTTGTTTCAAAACCTTAATTGTGACTGACCTCAATCATAATGAAATACTTCTTGTATTACCTCATGCTTTGGGATGAGTTTTGTCACATTATCAAGCACTTGCTTAAGTGATGTTTTGGAATGTTTTTTGATTTATGTTCATTGTTCTAACTACATTGTGGACCTTTCAAAACTGAGGCAGAAGTAAAGATATCAGAGAAACTGAAAGAGCAATTTGTTTTCTGAGGAATCTCTCTCAAAGTGGGACTTGTTTAACCTTTTCTTCAGGTGGAGATGTTGAGCTTATGGTTCTTAACGTATTATGAAAAGAAGCGTTGTAATGATGAAACACTAGAAGACATTTTCAAATAGTGCCTCTTTTTTAATGTATTTTTTTCCCAAGCAGCAGACGGTACCACCAGTAATCCTGTCTGGACCCATCACTGAGCTTGCTCCACAAATGTAAGAACTCTTCTGTTTTTGCCCCAGGCATAACACTTCTGTTATTCATAGGATCCCATGTGTTTATATGTTGTCACATTGTCATGAGAAGAAAATAAATGACATGTGAGATATTCTGAGAATCTTAATTTTTCTATGATATATAATTTGAAGCTCTACTTAGGGTGAAAACCTAAAGATTATTGCATTACATCCTAAATTTATGATAAATCCAATAAGGGGTTAATATAAAAAACTCATCAAACTCAACAGCAAGAAAAATTTTGATAAAAAAATGGGTAGAACTCCTAAATAGACATTTTTGAAAAGAAAACATACAGCCAACAAACACAAGAAAATACACTCAACATTAGTAATCATCAGGGAAATAGAAATCAAAACCATGATGAGATATCACTTTACACCTGACAAAATGTCTATTACCAAAAGGTAAGAAATAACAAATGTTGGAGAAGATGACAAATAAGGGAAAGTGTTGGAGAAAAGGGAACACTCATGCACTATTTGTGGGGATATAAATTGGTTCAACCACTAGAGAAAACAGTATGGAGGTTCCTCAAAAAATTAAAACTAGATCTATCATGCAAACTACCAATTTTACTATTGGGTACTTATCCAAAGAAAATCAAAACATTAATTCATAAAGGTCTATGCACCCTTAGGGTCACTGCAACATTATTTACAATAGCCAAGATATGGAAGCAATCTGAGTGTCCAACAAGATTTGAATGGATAAAGAAGATGCAATATATATGTGTGTGTGTATATATAATGGAACACACACACACACAGGCACACACATACACACATATATATATACGATAGAATATTAGCCGTAAAAAAGAATGGATTCTTGCCATTTGCAACAACATGGATGGTCCTAGATTTTACTTATACTAGGTAAAATAAGTCAATCAGAGATATAGCAATATTGTATGATTTCACTTATATATGGAATCTAAAAAAAACAAAGCAAATGAACACATGAGACAAAACAGAAGCGGACTCAGATTCAAAGAATAGTCTGGTGGTTGTTGGAGGGAGCTAGGGGGATCAGTGACCTAGGTGAAGGGGATTAATAGGTACAAATTTATGGTTATAAAATAAGTCACAGGAATGTAGGTACAACATAGGGAATATAGTCAGTAATATTGTAATTACTTTGTATGGTGATAGATGGTAACTAGTCTCACTATGATGATCATTTTGTAATGTATACAAAAGTTGAATCACCATGTTTCCCACTGTAAACTAATATGATATTGCATGTCAACTATACTTAAAAAATAGATGTCAGGAAAGTTCCCCAATTGGGTGCATTGTGTATTTTTTTTCTTAAGAGTCTAGTGACTCCTATTAGCAGTCAGAAGGATGGCATGTATGTATAGAGAGAAAGAGAAAAACTATCTTCTTAAAGTTAATATGTTTTTATTTTCAAGAATGTTCAAGAAATGTGCAAATAGAGATTTCATTTTATAGCCATCCTTATTTTATTCCTATGGCCTGGGAAAATGTGTCTAGTTATTTGTCTTTATTATAGGTTTTAAAAATATAGATAAATCAGGAAATAATCTGTTTTCTATTCTTCTTCTAAAAGCAGCACTTATTAAAATTTCATTCAGCGTTTGATCCTTTACACCAATACATGAGGCTAGATAATGTCCAAGAAAATTATTGCAAGTCAGTAGGTCTTTTTCCATGCATGTTTCATCATTGAGATTTTGCTGCACCCTTGATTGAAAGTCATGCTCTACTAGAAGCATGACACTGACACCAGTCAACTCTACATGAGCTCTGCTTCTTGAAGCTTGCAGAATAGTCCAACAAGTCTTTCAACTCAACAAACCACACTGAAATTTGGGCTTTTTACTGAATTGGTGTTTTTATAGACTATGCTGAAGTTTTGGTAGGTTATTTAAATTATGTAGATTCCTGAAATAAACTGTTTGGATGGGAATGAATATTGCTTGTCATTCATTTTAAAAGAAATAAGCAATTTGACTCTTAAGTATTAATGTGATGGAAAAGGACTTGATCTTCATGCCATCAGAAGTAGATTGTTGATCACTGGAGAAATTCAGTTAGCTAGAAAAAAACTTCTTTACTCACACTATTTATAAAAAAATGTATTTGTGTTATATTTCTGGACAAAACAGACTTTTCTCTGAGTCTTATGTTCTAGTCTGCCATCTTTAAAAGAAGTACATTTGCTTTTCATAATCATTTAATTTTTACAATTGGCATAAATAGTATAAAAGGAGAGTAAAAATAAATCCATAAGATTCTATTCCCTGACAATAATTTATAAGTCATAACAAATTATACCTCTTCATATTCTTTAAGTCATTTTATTGATAAAATAAAAGCCACTTAAATGCTTAGTCAATGTAAGTGTGGCATGCTTATTGTGTCTGGGAAGTTTTTTATTTTTGTTAGGGAAAGGTATTTGGAAAATACTCTTATCTGTTGATGGTACCCTGGGGTATTTGTGAAAGTAAGCACATTGTTACTTGATAAGGAGAATTTTATTTAAAATATGAAGATACTTTTACAATTTTCTTCCTGATATTATTTCTCCATCCTTGCTACCAATTTCTGTATCTTCTCTCCATTAAGAGTATGCCAGCTTTGGGGAATTGATTCACTCTAGAGTCTGCATGTGGTGAGTTGGTAATTATAACATAGCCAAAATGAATCTTAGATAGGGTTTTACATGTGGGGTAGAAGGATACTTTCAAAGGCTCTTTGAAAGATTGGTTGCATAATTTGTGGAGACATTGCAAAATTAAAATGCAGAATTTTTTGTTGGAATATTACTAAAAATTTCAAGATGGTGACAGCAGAGCATCAAACCAATTGGGAGCCTTTTGTGACTGCATAGGTTGGTGCCCGTGAAGTTGGTCTTGGGCTCCTTGTCTTGGGAGACTCTTAATCTCTTCCCCTGTTCTTCAAGTCCCTGAGGAACATCTGTTCCCTCATTTGTTGTGGACTTTGAGTAGCTGTTTTTTTTTCTTTCTACTTTTAGTTGGAATTCTTATTTTTGCCTTTCTAACAATTTTTGTTTCATGTGCTGCCTCTAAACTGCCCAGCAGTATTGTTTTTGACAACTAATTCTAGAACATCTTTCAATTTAACCACCTCTTTGATTTTCCTTATTCCTTTTGAAAGAAGCTTTCCTCCTACCCTGGCTTGTGTGATCTGGTTCCAACATCTGCTCTTTGTCTTAACGGAATACTCTCATTGCCCCAGGATTGTTAAATGTGGGATGGATCATATGTCCTAAGACCAAAGAGCAGGACTAGATAGCGGCACCAAGATGCCATTACCCTCATGGTTCCTCTTTCCCTACTCTCAGATTTTGGAGAGATCTAAGAACCAAATACCCATTTTTGTTGCTGGATCCACAGCTATTTTGCTCTGAATGTATGACCTCATTTCTTCTACCTGTGTGAACTGGAGTAGACAATAGCTTAGAAGGATACTAAAGTTCCCTTTCATCATCATTAGAAACTCTTAAGAAAACCTAAGACTTTGCCTTCATTTTTTCTCTTTTCTGAGCCCTAACCAGATTGTTTTTAGCTTTGTAGATTAAAAGATCATTTTCAAGGAGGAGGAGGATAGCTCAACAGAAGAAAGAGGGAAAAATACACTTTAAAAGAGTACTCTTGAAACTAAAGGGAATCTTGAGATAAAGTTAGTTCAGCTCTTTAAGTATTCAGCCCAAAACAAGTAAAGCTAAAGAACCAAAGAATACAACATCCTTTTCAATATTATTGTTCCTAACAGAATATTCGGAATATTCTTCTCTCCTTGACAGTAGTTCAAGGCTCTGAGCCAAAGGGAGAAATCAGGTCACTCATATTTCCTCCTAGTCTTTATTTATCAATACTTCTGCATTTCTAAAGCAGCTTCTTAATTCCTTCCCGCAACCTAGTATATTAAGTTAGGTAGAAATCACTTATTAATGTGGGAACTGAGGCTCATGTGACTTAGCTGATACTTCCAAGGATTACAATATTAATTCATAAGTATTTGAAAAGAACTGAGAATTCTCAAATGCTCAACAAAGAATATTGCCTTATATTGCTGCTAAGCATCAAGATGTTTTTTCACTGTTGTCACTATTTATGTACATTTCTATGTTATTTCTAGATGTATTATCATCTGTGGCTCTCTAACTTCATTTGTTATGTTCTTCTCCTTTCCCTATTTGTCATTCTTAAACATGATAAGTCTTTAATTTTTATCTCTGTAACTTAAAAAATGTTTTTTAAGTATTAAAGTTTCATTTTTTGAGGCTTGTTACTTCAATAGTGAGGCAAGATAGCCATTACTACAATTTTAAGTTGAACCAATAACTGTAGTTCCATATGTGGGCTAGGTGCCAACTATAATCACTCAGAGTTGCCCTCAATAGTTATTTGCCCTGAGCTATTTTGTTAGCATTAAACATCAGCCTGTACTTAGATAAGGATCTGAAGATTGTACAGTTGCTTAGTTACTTGCTTTTTTCATTGCTTCCCATTTAAGCCAATAACTAAATGAACAATTAGGACTTGGGTTGTGTGAGAAATGTGTTTTATTTGGCATGGACCCTAATGATCAGATAATGAACAGCTTCATTTCTATCAAGAGGATATTCTAAAGGATGGTTTCATTTCTTAATGCTGACCCTCACTCTGAGAGGCAGACTGCTCTAATCATGATAGTTAATGACCAATAAGTGGCCATTTGTCACATTTTCACTCTTTACTCCAGGCCTCAGCCAACCTCTAACATAAAGGATTCAAACTATGATGAAATGCTTTAACAGGTAATGATGAGAGAGATGATGAGAATTTTTAGGCCAGGGTTCATGCTCCATATGTTCTCTGTAGTAATCATGTTGAAAAATAGTAGTTTGGTTCTGAAGCACTACAGAATTTGATTCACTGGACATTTATTGACTATGTGTAACTCATGAGAGTAGAAAGAGAAATGAATATCAAAGTACAAATCTCTGCCTCTAATAAACTTAGTCTGTAGTAAGATGTCACGTTCTAATCAGAATTTAAATGAAATAGGTTATGACTAACTTAGTTACTAGACTTATGTACAGAAAACATTATAAACTCGGAGGAAGCATCAGAAGTCTCTAAAAGTTATAAAGACCTTTAAATTGTTTCCTATGTACCCTTGGCTTATGCGTACTTGACTTTGACTATAAACATAACCCAACATTTGAAAAGTTCACAGTTAAATTGTGGAAGTTCATTAACTACATGATTAAAGCTGATTTGTTATGTTTAAATTTCCATAATCCATTTACAAGGTTTATCCATTTAAAATCTCTAAATTAGCAGTTTCTCTGCTTCTATTATTCAGGTCATTGCACCTTAGATAAGCTAAATGTCTAAGTGTTCCCTGTAAAGAAAGCAAACAAAATTTAAATATCTGCCATAGGAAGGTCAAAACAAGGAAAGTCATCATTAGTCTGAATAGAAGTTTCCATTAATTTTCTACTTTATTTTTCCTCCTCTTCGTCAAATATAAGTGAATTAATGAAATTTTCTAAAATATTTCCTTTTAAAATATGTATTTTAATTCAGTTCTTAAAAACCATTCTGAGCCGTGGCATAATTTTTAAAGTTTATTTATTTATTTTGAGAGAGATAGAGAGTACAAGTGTGGGAGGGTGAGAGAGAGAGGGAGAGAGAGAGAATCCCAAGCAAGCTCCACACTGACAGCATGGAGCCTGATGCGGGGCTTGAACTCATGAACTGTGAGATCATGACCTGAGCTGAAACCAAGAGTCAGATGCTTAACCGACTGAGCCACCCAGGGGCCCCAATATGCATTTTAATTCTTTTTTTTTTTTTAAGTTTATTTATTTTTGAGATAGAGAGAGACAGAGCATGAATGGGGGAGGGTCAGACAGAGAGGGAGACACAGAATTGGAAGCAGGCTCCAGGCTCTGAGCCGTCAGCCCAGAGTCTGACGCGGGGCTCGAACTCACGGACCGCGAGATCGTGACCTGAGCCGAAGTCGGACGCTTAACAGACTGAGCCACCCAGGTGCCCCTGCATTTTAATTCTAAATGGAAATTGTAATTTGTAGAAGTTAGGACATTTGGGATTCCTTTGGCATGCAGTATTAATAGTAACAAGGGCACTGGGGAGACATTTGCAAGGCAGCAGTGTAAGAAGATTCTGAATTCACCCTCATCCCATAGATATGCTATATCTACAGGTCAAAATGGATAATTTCCTTCTGAAAAAGATCTGAAAACTAGGTGAACTGTTTCACCACAACAAAGGATAAAAAGATCACATGAAGAGGGTGGGAGAGGCAGAGACATGATACTGCCCCAAACCCCATCCTCTGGTGCAGCAACACAGGTTGAATGGATCCATAACTTATTTTTCTTAGTAATTATCTAAAGTTACAGAAACTATCAACATAGAAAATTACTAATTCTTAAGCATTACAATAACTTTGGTAATGCTTATAAGAATTTTTGATTCTTTAAAAAAGTGCTTATTAATGTCTACTGTGGCTGTCAAACTTTATGGGAGATAAAAATACCTCTCCCAAGAATCTTAAAGTCTAGTTGAAGAATTAAAAATGTCAACATAAGTAACTGCAAAAGTCAGTAGAACATAAAAGGCCCAAAACTAACATACAAAAAAAGTAGTATAAATATTGAATGGTGGGAGTATTTCTCCCAACTGGTGGTATAGGGAGTAGGTTGAATCACCAAAGTTTCCATAGATCAGGAGACATTACACGGAGGTGGACCCTTTAGGGATGATATAAGACAAATGTAGAGATGCCACCCTGTAGGAATAAAGGATATAGTGAATATTCTGCCTGACTGAGGCATGGAGTAATTGAAGAAGAAGACGAGCTAAAAAGTTCTGGAAGATATGTGTGAGCTTGTGTATGGACAGCCCTGAATACCAGGTTAAAGAGTAGAATCCTTCAATTCTAGTCCGTGAATATATATCAAGTTCTCTACTGTTTGTGTTGTGTTTAATCTGTGTATATGGGGAAAACAAACAAACAAACAAAGAACCCAGAGCAATGTGGTTTAACTCCTCAGGAAGTTCACTTTGTAGATTTTGCAGATGTGATAGACATCAGGAATGGGGTAGACTAGGTGGATTATTTGATACTTGTAGTCAGAGGAGTTCTGGGCTAGGATTTAAGAGTAATAATTTGAAGGTGATGTATAAAAGAAATGAGTGGACAAGACTTGGCCAATAGACCCCCAAGTGTTAGACTTCCCAATTTTGTTTTATTCATTTCTGAAAAGGATATGTCTTAAAAGAAAAAGAAAAGGAAAAATACCAAATTATTTTTGTAGGCTAGTATGAAGAAATATAAGAGGAATAAAGCTTTGTTTTCCCCCCAGGAATCCCAAATTAATGTTCTGATTTCATTAAATGAAGGTACTTCTGACATAGAGTAGTCCCTAGAATGAGTTATTTCTTTAATACGCACAACTGTACTCACTAATAAGGGTAGAGGCATGGTGCCAGACTGTGAAAGCACCAGTGTTCTGCCCTCTCAGGAGACTTCTCAGCAGCTCAAGATCACAGAAAGAGAAAATAAGTGACACCAAGGAATTGGGTGACAGTGGAGGGTGATAGAGAAAGGTAAGAAAGAAAAATTTTGTTGAAATTAAAGTATGGAATAAATAGGTATAAAATTAAAACTCATTTGTATAATAGTTTTAGTATATACATTCCTCAACTTAGGACAAGTTTACATAACAATAGACCCATCATAAGATAAAAATATCATAAATAAAAAATGCATTTAATACACCTAACTTAGTGGACATCATAGCTTAGCTTAGCTTAGCTTACCTTAAATGTGTTCAGGACATTTACACTAGCCTAGGTTGGGTAAAATCATATAACACAAACCCAATTTGATAACAGTGTTGATTGTCTCATGTAATTTATTGGATACTGTACTGGAAGTGAAAGAACAGTTGTGTGAGTACAGAAGGGTTGTGATCATGTGGCTGGCTGGGAGCTGTCGCTCACTGCTGCTGCCCAGCATTGTAAGAGAGTGCCTACTGCATATTGTTAGCCCAGGAAAAGATTAAAATTCAGAATTTGAAGTATGGTTTCTACTGAGTGTGTATCACTTTTACATTATTGGAAAGTTGAAAAAATTGAAAGTTGAACCATCATCAGTCAGGAATTGTCTGTATGGCATACTTAAGTGCTAAATGATTGCTCTAACATTCTGCTGCTGAATTATTAAAGTGATTTAACTTTTCTCCACGTGGTAGCCAGGATTCTAGGATGTCCCCTAAGATTCCTACCCCCTGAAACACATGCCATGTATAATCCTGTCTCTTTGAGTGTTGGATGGAAGCTGGGAATAGGATGATGTTTCTCCCATGAATAAATTAAATTATATGGCAAAAGTGAAGGGATTTTGGCAGATGTGATTTTAATTCCTTCAATCAGTTGACTATGAGTCAATCAGAAGGGAGGTTATTCTGGGTAAGCCTGAACTAATCAGATGAGCCCTTTAAGAAAGGGTCTTAAAGGGGTGCCTGGGTGGCTCCTTAGGTTGAGCGTCTGACTTTGGCTCAGGTCATGATCTCACAGCTCCTGGGTTCGAGCCTTGAGTCGGGCTCTGTGCTGACAGCTCAGAGCCTGGAGCCTGCTTCATATTCTATGTTTCCCCCTCTCTCTCTGTCCCTTCCCTGCTTGCACTCTCTCTCTCTCTCAAAAAAAAAAAAAAAAAAAAAAAAGTTCATGAAGTCAGAAATGCTCTGTGATACCGGCTTTGGAGACACAAATCACCATGAGTTTTTCAGCTAAAACTAAGTGACTTTTGCTAATGGTCACATGAGCTTAGAAGAGAATTCCAAGGCTCAGATGAAGCCATTGGCTTGTCTGGTACCTTGTTTGTTCCCTTGTCACATACTTAGCAGAGGACCAAGCTGTGCAGAATTGGGACCTCTGAACTACAGAATCTGTGAGATAATAAATGGGTGTTGTTTTAAGTTGCTAAATTTTATTACTGTTATGCAGTAATACAAAAATATCACACTCCTCATTGAATAAATATTCTGAAGGCAGGAAAGTGGGGATACTACATTTGGAAAATACTTTTACTAAAAATCAAATGAAAATCTGTTGCCAGTGCTCAGTGGATTAGTCAACATAAAAAGATTCTATCTAGTAGACTTCCTTTCCCAACATCTGGCTCTTACTGTTAAGAGTTAGGTGTAATTTGGGATAGAGAAGACATAAAATAGGGCGTAAAATGGCCATGTGATCCTGTGACAGAGAAAAAAAAACGTTCCCTTATTTATCACACTTGATTATTGTTGGGAAATTGTCATTTGTTTGCTAATGGGAGAAAATACGTTATTTTGTATAGAATTGAACTTGGATTTGTTGACATTATTTATCAGTTAATTGTCAATTCAAGGTACAACTATATAACTTATTCTTTGTTTCTGTCTGTAAAGTATATATACTTTACACTGCACTGAGGAATGTGATTAAGAACTGAATCAAGAATTCATGAATCATATTGACACAAATAATGTTTATAACTTTTATGCAAGTCTAACAGTTGTGGACGGTTCTGCTGTCCTCCTTCCCAGCTTTCCTGCTTGATTCCTGGGATAATAGAAATTACTTTTTAAAAGGATGGAGAAAATAACAAAACACGGTAAGCAGAGTGAAGTTCCAGAACTTGGCAATCTTTAGGAAGGAAAAAAAAATAGTGTAGTTCATCAGTAAAATAGCACATGGAGCTCAGTTATAAGAAGTTGTCCATTGTAGCAGTAGAAAGCTTTATTTGTCCCATAAATGTGTCATCAGGAGGATATGCTTAGGAGAAGTACTTCCTTCATCCTTTTCTTCTGAAGGCTGGATTTGAAGACCAATGCCTCATTGCAACTGCAAGGAATGAAAAACAGAAAGTAACATAATCTTCAAAAACCTGAATCAGAAGCTGAGTGGAGATAGGGATATACCCAAGTGTGGAGGTCAGAGGAGTAAGAAGAAGGGGAAGAAAAAAAAAGAGGGAGGAAGAAAGAATAAATATCCTAATGTCTTTGATGAATGTGTTTTGAATTGTCTACTGATGAAGAAACATAAAAAATAGTTTGGCGTTATTCTCTGTGTTCTATTTCTGCATTTGATCTTAAAATTTTAGAACTCTTTGATTATGGAGTATATTTATAATTCTTTCAGACATCAAGGGTTTAGGTCTAAGGTTATGCTTTTATGTTTATTAGGATTCCAGGAACCTGGAGAATGTGTAAGTCAACAAATAGGATTTCAAGTATTTTTTATTAATAAGCCACAGAGTATTATATCTATATATATTTATATCTAGATATGAGCAATATAAAACAAAGCAATATTTTCTATCAAATTCCTTTAAATAGTATATACTTTGTCATATTAAATAAAATAATAAGAGTTTAGCAGTAGTCTTCTCTCAATTGGTAATTATATGGGTGCCTTGCACTTAAGTCATCCTAAAATTGCCAGGGCCCATTACCTCTAAATCCCATTATCTGGCCAGGTGATTGCAGACTACACCAATACCTTTTTGGGACTGTTGAAGCTGAAGTTGCTTTCTTTGCTCACATGAGGGAGTGGAATGATTCCCTCTATGCCCCCAGCTGCCTGGGGAGATACCCATCTAGTCAAAAAGGGAATCTGGAATAAAGAAGTTGTGGAACAAAGTGAAGGGGGAAGACCTCACTCACAGCAATCCCATGATCCTACAGTGAAAAGATTTCTTCTCCCTCTTCTAGAGTACTCTTTCCTGAATCATATCCAGTTTGGTGTTTTAATCCTTTTAGGAAATTAGAGTTTGTAGTCATTTTCCTGGGAATATGACATTTTATGGTAGAAAACATAGAGATAGAAATAGGCATTTTCATATTCAGTCAGCTTTATTCAGCTTAAAGCTGAATTGTCTCTTAATTGTCCTTCCCTTTACAACCACAACTTGACTAGCTATGGACTTTGGGTCATTCTAAATTTTCTTGATACTACAGTGGTACTTGTCATTCTATCTAATCAAAAACCAAAGGTATTTTTACAACATCATTTTGTCCTGTAAACGGATAATGCTTTCTCTTTGTTCTCCATTGTTTTATGCCAAGAAGTATTCACCTTTAAATATTTGAATTCATGCATGTGTTCTGCAGAGAGATACAGATGCAAATAGTTTTAATACAGCAGCATCAGTGGCAATAAGGGTACTGAGTTCTGCATGAACCTAATGATGAAGTAGTTCACTGAACTTGAAAGTGGAAGCCTACCCCAGGCCTCTGACCACAGAAAGTTCATCATAACTTTTTAACTCATTTGTACTTTATTTAAATTTTTTAAATGTTTATTTACTTTTGAGAGAGAGAGAGAGACAGAGCAGAGTTGGGGAGGGGCAGAAAGAGACAGAGACACAGAATTCAAAGCAGGGTCCTGGCTCTGAGCTGTCAGTACAAGTCCGAAGCAGGACTCGAACTCACCAGACATGAGATCATGACCTGAAGTGAAGTCGGATGCTTACCCGACTAAGTCACCCGGGTGCCCCAAGTCATTTGTACTTTAAAAGAATGTATTTGTATCCTGTCTAAACAGGTTTCCTGTACAGGTCTATGACCTGCACTAATCATCAACTCTTCCTTCAGAATCTTAACATGCAACTTCCTTTAAAGAAAGTTGATTCTTGATGTTCTTAGTCTCCCTTTGTTCTCTGCCCATAGCTGATATCTTTGCCATGTAAAAATCATGACTCTTTAATCACAATCCATCAGGAAAGCACTTACTTACACAAATTTTTCTTAGACATCTTTATTTTTTGATTTTTTTAAATTTATATTTTAAATTTATTTTTTTTTACCTTGAGAGAGACACACACAGAGAGAGAGAGAGGCGGGGAGGGGAAGATAGAGAGAGAGAGAGAGAGAGAGAGAGTCTGAAGCAGGTACTTCATTGTCAGTGCAGAGCCCACTGAGGGACCTGAACTCACGAATTGCGAGATCATGACCTGAGCTGAAACCAAGAGTCAGACACTTAACTGACCAAGTCATCAAGGCACCCCATCTGAGACTTTTCTCTTAAAGAGGAACACCAGGGTAGGATGTGTACATTGTTACTGTTATTGTTTGGTCATCCTTGTAGTTTTATTAACAAAAATATTTTTTGAACAGGGAGAATGGGCTTACCACACAATTAGTAAGATGGTATTAATCTAGATAAAGGAATTTTGAAGCATATGAAAGTCTCTCTTAAAGCTGATGTCTTATTTTACAGTTCTGCCAATGACTTGGTTGAAGATGTGGAAATGCAGGCTTATTAAAAACGGATGATCAAGCTTAGAAAGATAACAAATATTTGAGGACAGAACTAGGATTTCAAAATTAATGATGACTAAATAATCAACGGAAAATATTAGGATATATATAAATACAGAACTTGAGTTCAAAAAGCCAATTGTATAAATACAAGTTAGGATAACACCTGACTTGATAGCAGATATTATTCAATCCTAACTAATACCAAAGAAAAACAAGGAACAGGGCCAGTTCATTTAGGCCAGTTAATTTTTTTTTCTATTTTTTGAATTTTTTATTAAAAAGTTTTTTGATATTTATTTGTGAGAGAGACAGAGAGAGAGAGAGAGAGAGAAAGTGAGCAAGGGAGGGTCAGAGAGAGGGAGAGAATCTGAAGCAGGCCCCAGGCTCTGAGCTGTCAACATAGAGTCCAATGCGGCGCCTGAACTCATGAACCACGATTCATGACCTGAGCCAGGGTCGGAAGCTCAACCAACTGAGCCACCCAGGCACCCCTATGGTTTGTTTTTTTAAAAAGTTAATGTGGGGCACCTGGGTGCCTCAGTCAGTTGTGTATCCGACTCGATTTTGGCTCAAGTCTTGAATCCATGGTCGTGGGATCGAACCCCACATCAGGGTCCTTGCTGAGCATGGAGCCTACTTAAGATTCTCTCTCTCTCTCTCTCTCTCTCTCTCTCTCTCTCTCTCTCCCTTCTCTCTGCTACCCTCCCCCATGCTTTCTCTTTAACATAAAAAATAAAAAATAAAAAGTTAATGTAATTTTACCCTATATAATCTTATTAAAATAAAACATCCTATCTAAAAAATGTTACTTATGTAAATATATTTATGAATTATATATATTTATATGAATGTAAAGTTAGGCATGGGAGGCCACACAGATAATAATTGCATTGATTAGTTTAGAGGACCTAATTTTTAAAAATTCAATACTCTTTTAAAAATTTGTAAGTACAATTGTAAGTAAGTGTTATATAAAATAAAATAATCTCAGGAGTAGGTGGAACTCTTAAAGAAATAAGATTAATAATAGCAAAAATATATAACTTATACTTGTTTAGCAAACTATGGTTTATATTACATAATAGACTATAGTTTATTATTATAATTGTTCTTTAATTTTAACTTTAATTGGCTCCTTACAATTTTCTAAGGTAGGTAAGGTAGCAATTGTTTTACTTTGAGGGTATTAAGATAAACTTGGAGAAGCAAAGTGATTTATTTTAATCTTAGTTCTAGTCATAACAAGCACACACATGTGTCTTTGCAGAAGCATTTTTCTGGATGAATCAGTCCTGTCCAGAGGAAGAAAAGACTGATTTGGTCTTCTGTGTTGAATGTATGTATACCTGAGTGTAAAAGTATAATACAATATAAAATAGTATCTTAGAATACATAACTATATAAAAAAATAATGCCCTATGATGTAATAAAGTTAGAGGTTAAATCATACATTTTTCCCCATATATATGTTTTAATAAGGATATTACAAAGTTAAAATTCATGAAAGATAAGCTGAAGAAGTATGCTAAGATTGTGAAAACCAAGCTCTAAGAAAAATTATCTTGAAGGAATTGAGAAATGTTTTATTAAAGAGCAAGCTTCAAAAGAGTAGGGACCATTTCTGTTTTGTTCACAAGTGGTTCTTAGTATAAAGTAGGTACAGAATAATTATTTGCTCAATGATTAGATGACATAATTTCTGTCATCATTTACTTGAAGGATGGACATTTGATTTATTCAGAGGATAGTCATACAAATAAGAATTGGAAGTTATTGAGACAAATTCTAGCTATATTTATATAAGGAAGAAATTTCCCATAGTGAGTGCTTTTTACATGAAAGGCTTTTAAAAGTATTTGGCATTATTGGGGCGCCTGGGTGGCTTGGTCGGTTAAGCGTCCGACTTCGGCTCAGGTCATGATCTCAGGGTCCGTGAGTTCGAGCCCTGCGTCGGGCTCTGTGCTGACAGCTCAGAGCCTGGAGCCTGTTTCAGATTCTGTGTCTTCCTCTCTCTCTGCCCCTCCCGTGTTCATGCTCTGTCTCTCTCTGTCTCAAAAATAAATAAACGTTAAAAAAAATTAAAAAAAAAGTATTTGGCATTATTTACTACAGGAGGAGTTACTTAATTTTAAGTATCTACATTTCAGTTGAAGTACCAAAAGCTGTTTTGCTAATAGCAGAATATTTTGTAGGTAAAGAATATGCCATGTACATTGGATATTTTTCTGCTAAAACATGGAGCATTATCAAAACTCCTAAAATAATTTTCATGACCTCAAGTGAAACACTAAATAATGATTTCCATTTTTGAATTGAAATAGTGCCACTTCAGAAATAAGCAAGAGTGGGCTATAGTCTGGGATTAGAAATTTGTGAAAATAGATAATTCTGAAAAAAATCTCAATTTTTAAAAATTCCAACTTTGCAATTATTTAGGTATGGTTTTTCTGTTAGTCTTTCTAATGTTTAATGTGAAGTGGGCCAAAGGGAAAAGGATATAACTGGAAGAAAGCTTTAGTTTTTGGTTAGAAAGTGGTTATGGATAATCCACATACTAAACTATTTACTGGGAGAAAAATAGTTTTGATAATGTATCAATAGCTTTTGAACTTCATTTTTGCATTTTCTTTGAATAAGGGTAGATCCATTGAAGTCTTCAATGTAATAAGAATTTGCCAATGGAATATCGTTAGTAGACCTTAATTTCACCTTTCAAAAGAACTGAATTCAGAAAAGTGCAGTACGCTTTAGAAGTAAAACAGATTTGGTAGTCACCAAGAAGAAATTTTTCTATTTTGCTTGTTTGTTTTAAAATAAGTGGCCTATTTATTATAATTATTATTATTGATGATTGGTTTATTTCTTAAATACATATCTAAGTTGCTTTTGTTGAGCGTTAACCTCATTATTCAAATCATCTGAAAGGGGAAATCTGTATAATGGAAGTTAAAAAGTAGCTTGAAATATGAGACAAACAATACTTATATTGACAGATATATGCATCCTTAAATTTTTGAACACATTTAAAAATATATAGATTAAAAACAATAATTTATGCATGAAAAACAGTTCTGGAGATCTGACTTTATGGGTCAATAAAAATTTTTATTTTTGAAGCTCCAATGTTTTATATGTATATGTGTGTATATATAAAATATATATAATATAAAAAATATATACTAAAGTTTTATAATTTTTTATATATTAACATATACTATAAGTATATTATAGTATAAATATATAATAGTATTGTATAATTTATGTTGATAGTAAATGTAAATAATATACATATAATATATATGCATATATACATGTAATATATACATATAAATAAATAAATAATGGTAGAAGGACAGTAGTTATTTTTCTGAACACATTATGTAATAACTTAGAAATAACTTTTTTGATCAAGTGGATATAAACTCAAGGTTCAGGACTGCTTAAGGTTTTGTGGTGGGTTTGTTTTATAAAGCAATCTACCTAAAAGTGTCATGGTAAATATAAAATGTGAACAAAACAGGGTGACTGGATGGCACAGTCCATTAGGCATCTGATTCTTGATTTCAGCTCCGGTCATGATCTCACAGTTTGTGAGATCAGGCCCTGAGTCAGGCTCTGTGCTGAGCATGGAGCTTGCTTGAGATTCTCTCTCTCTTCCTCTCTCTTCCCCTCCCCTGGTGGTTCATTTTCTCTCTCTCTCTCTCTCTCTCTTTCAAAAAAAAAAATAAACTTTATAATGTGAATAAAAATCTTTTTAAAATATTTAAGTGAAAGGTTATAGTATCATAGCACATATTTCTCTCTAGTGTTTGTATTGTGTAATCATTGTTTCAATGTTTATGATCAATTTAAGCCTTAGCTTGCCTACCTGAATGGGGAAGTTTCGGTCTTTCAATTTAGCCTATTTTTCGGGAAAGAGACACCTTTATATCTTGCCTACTTTTATGGCCTCAGAAACGCCTTTCTGAGGCTATAGAGAAGCAATAGAATAGAATTAATAACTATGATTTCCATGGTAATATTCTGTTTCAGAAGAAGATACAAATAAATGGCTGATTTTCTGTCTAGCTGTGTAATAGGATGGCAATCTTTTTACTTGGTTTTTCTGCTTAAAAAATGGATATAACATGAATATCACCTTTCTTTGTGTGAATGAAAATAATTTACAGCATAAGTACTTTGTAAGTGCATAATATTCTGCAAATGCTCAATAATTAACAGAACAGCTCGTTTTAAAATATAAATCAAGTATGCTAGGGGAGGAAAAATTCCAGGAGGGAAACCAGGCAAAGTGCCACTCTCTTAGAGCTCTAGGCAGATACTCTAGCTGTGGTGAGGTTGAGTAGCTTTCTTTATCAACTCCTCCATGAAGTATTATGAGCCCATCCGTAGGCACACACCAGATTACCCTCAGAGCTTTTTGTCCTTGCCCAAAGACAAAATCACTAACTTAAAAGAAGTAATACACACCTGGTAAGTGTGAGTCATGTTGGGAATGGAATAAGAAACATGAGGGTCTTCATAGAGCTTTTGGTTTTGTGGGAAAGGCAAGCAATGAAGTAAGTCTTACTATCTCACAGTGAATTGACATATGGCAGAGGAAGTGCAAAGTGATCAGAGCACATGGTAGGGGCACTGAAGCTCTTCCAGCTTGGAGGTAGAACTAGCTAGGGAAAGCTTAACAAGGAAGTGCCTTGTGCTGGCTCACTGCTATTGAGTGGAAATTTAGGCTAGGAAAGAAGCATAATTCCTAAAGACGTAATACATGGCTCAAAAAGATTTCCAATAGGATTATTTTATAATTTTAATTTATTCTGTTTATATCATTTGTTGACTGTTGTCTCCAATTTTTATTTTATCACATGCCATCCTTCCCTGATTTGCAGATTTTAGGGTTTTCTTATTGTATAATAAACTCTTGAATTTAGCTTCCACAGTTCTCCACCATCTGACACTAAATAATTGATAAATCTTAAGATTCAGTCCGAAGGAAGCACCCTCTAGACATGGAAGTATTTGAACTTTCCTTTTTTAAAAAAAAAAAAAAATTTATTTATTTATTTTGAGAGAGAGACTAGGGGACAGAGAGAGAGGGAGAGAGAATCCCAAGTAGGTTCCCCGCTGTCAGCACAGAACCTGACACCGGGGCTCGATCTCACGAACCATTACCTGAATCGAAATCCAGAGTCTAACACTTAACTGACTGAGCCATCCAGGTGTCCAGAGCTTTCTTATATGTGAATTTTGGTCTTCACATATCTTGCCTGTATAAATAATTTTAGACAAACATAACCCATATCTCATCTACTTCACAAATTCTCTGATTACACTCCTTGGACAGAGGTTGTCTGTCTAGAAAAAAAGAATATTGTCTATAATGTTAATGTTTTCCTTACTCTATATTCTCTTTTTTGAGATTTCACTCACAGAAAACATTCAAATTATAGAATTAGTTAATCTGAAAAGAAAGCACAACTGCTTCAAAAATAAGTGATAGTTACTTATATGTCATAATTCTATTTTGAACTCATGAGTCTTAATGCTACAAAGTTCAAACATATTCTTTACCTCTGCTATGCCTCAAATATTGGGTAACTCTGAAAAATACAACACATTTATTTTATATCATGAAAGTTTTATGATAGTTCTGGTTCAAAATTATAATTTTCTGTGTAGTATTTATTTTTGGTTCTTCAACTAGATTTTAATAAACCCTATGAAATAAGGACCTTACTTCCTTCACTTTTTCCTTGCTTTTACTCTATGAAATGCGTCTTTCAGATTATTTATTATTTTAAAAGTAATAAATATGGCTTGGAAAGCCTCAAGATGATTCATTCAATTCTATAATGAAATCTGTGTGTGTGTGTGTGTGTGTGTGTGTATGTATGTATGTGTATATACATGTGTATATATATACACATACATATGTATATATATTGTCTACCACATATTCTTTTCTGTGTTAGATTTTAAGAAAATGATACTAAAAGATAGTACTATAGGTGTTTCTCCAAATAATACTATTAAAGGAAACTGATAAGTGGATGGAAAATTACAACACATTATAATAAGTTATGTGAAAGGGCAGTTTGATTATGGAAGCTCATGAGAAGTGACCATATCCATTTTGGGAATCTGAGAAAGCTTTCTGAAAGAGTGCATGTAAGCTGAGACTTGAAGGATGAGTGGGAATTAATCAGACGAGGAAGTGGGGAAAAGAATTGCATGTGTAAAGTCTCCGAGATTAGAGAGACCATGACTTGTTTATGGAACTTGAACAAGTTAAGCCTGAAGTAGCAAGGGATATGGCTGGAGAGGGAGAGAGAGAAGCAGATGAAGAAGAGCATATAAGATATGCTAGTGTTTATATAAAGAACAATGCCGAGAACTTACAGCATTTTAATCAGAGGCATGAAATGTTTAGATTTACCTTTTATAAAGAGCATTAGTTCTGTACAGTGTAGCAAAAATTAGAAGAAAGCAAGACTTGAGTTTTGAGAGTATTGTAATAATTCTGCAATGTACAATGTGATTAGAGCTTATAAAGGAAGTTGGCAATGGGGATAAAGAGAGGTAGTTGGAGTCAAGAAATATTTTAAGAGTAAAATCTATAGATTTTGCTGGTTGTAGGCAGTAAAGAAATGAAACAGTCCAATATGACTGGATATTGATTTAAAGCAACCATCTGAATTGTACCATTCACCAATATAGGAACACAGGAAAGAGAAAAGCAGACTTGTGGGAAGAGGAAAACAATAGTTTCAGTACTGAATATGTCAAGTTTCAAGAACTGAAAGGCATCAAAGTAGGTGTATTGTTAATGCTTGGCAAAGTAGTGTTGGCTACCAACATCTAGTAGCAATTTAAAAAAAATTATTTTAATGTTTATTTAATTTTCAGAGAGAGAGAGACAGAGAGACAGAGAGAGAATAAGAGAGCAAGCATGAGTGGGGGCAGGGCAGAGAGAGATCCATAGACACAGAATCTGAAGCAGGCTTCAGGCTCTGAGCTGTCAGCAGAGAGCCTGATGCGGGGCTCAAACTCATAAACAGTGAGATCATGACCTGAGCCGGAGGTGGATGCTTAACCAACTGAGCCACCCAGGAGCCCCTCTAGTAGCAATTTCTTATCTTTAAGAAAAAGCTCAGCCCTGGTAAGAATACATTAAACGTGTTTTAACTTTCTAAGTTTAGTCTAAGTGCATACCACCCCTTGATTGATTTTTCTAAAACACATTTCTGATGATGCTACTCACCATTTCAATATGATTTACATTCAAGGGAAATTGTTGGTGAAAAGAAATTTTTATTCTGTCACTATTTTGTTCATAGAAGACATTCAAATTTTTAATGATTCATAGTTTTAATTTAATGAAATTTACTTACTAAATATCTGTAATATGCAAAATTATTGAGATGTAGAAGTAAATAGGACAACATAATGATCTTCAATAGATTTTAAATCTATATAACATTTACTTTAACTTTATATAACTATGTATCGTAAGAGGTGAAGTAGGAATTATCAAAAGAAAAACTGCACCAGGTTTTGACTGTTTTGAAAATAACCAGGATCCAATAGAGCCTCAGAAACCCAGGAATGTTAGGAAATTCATAAGGGAATAGATTTACCATGTGGGCATTGAAAAGATACTAAAAATATGAAAAAAAGTAGATTATCATTTATCTAGTGATGAAAGGGTCATTCATTATTTTTGTGAGGGCAATTTCAGGAGGTCAGTAAGGCCCTAAGTCAATTGGGAGAATATCATGGAGAGAAATGGAGAGAGCAACCATAGTTTACATTCACTTGGCTCTAATATAAATGGATGAAGTTGATACATAAAAACTGAAACTAAAATTATGATTCAGATGTGTGTGTGTGTGTGTGTGTGCGCGCGCGCGTGTGTGTGTGAGCATGCGCATGCACCTGGGTATTTGTATATACATGAGAATGTATATGTATGTATTTGTAACACTTAAGAAGAATTGAAACAGCTGGGGTCTCTAGAGAGAGTATAGTGGCAAGTCCTATAAGTTTAAAAAAAGCATTTAGTCTATGAACAAATAATAAAGAAAAATTGTATATATTCGACTATGGCTAATGAAAAATGCATTGCTAGATGGTTAAGTTAAACCAGAGGAGAAGAAAGATTGAGAGGACTGATTAATGATAATGTTTATTATATTGCTTGTGAAGAAGCTTTCCGGAGATGGATGAGAGTCAGGTGAAAGAAGAAGAGTACCATTTTAAGAAGAGAATCCAAAAAAGTTTTGGACACTCTCATAGATGTGCACAGAGAATACACTGGGATTCAGGGCTGCCAAAGCAATCAGGACTTGAGGGAGCAAGGTCCTGGGTAAATGGCAGATACAGCCAAGTGCCCAATGTTCATCAGCCTTCTGTCTTCAGGAATTTGTGGAATTTGTAAGTTCCACAAGATCAGAAGTAAGCAGAGAGCTTCTAACAAGCAGAGAAGAGTTTTTGGAAATTTCAAATTTCCAAGGAGACAAAAAATAAAAATCAGGAATTGCCAAGGAGGAAGGGCATTGCAGAATGACCTAGGTTCTTGGACCTGAAGGACTATGTTCTGGTCACAGTTATAAATTAGAGGAAGAAAATCAACCTTACAAAACCTGGAACCTAACCCTAAGTAAGAGAAAAACAAGAAAAAAAATATTAAAAGAGAGAATAAATGGCATAAATGTCACAGCAGTAAAATAAAATTTAGGATTGCCTTTTCAACAGAAATGAAAGAAACAAGAAAACAGTGGAGTGGCATCTTTAAAGTGTTGAGAGAAGACAACTGTGTACTTGAAATTTTATAAACTAGTGAAACTATCCTTCAAAAGTGATATTTTCCCATAAAAAAGGGAGAAATTTAAAATGCAAATTAATTTTTAGACATTGAAAAATACTAAGGGGCATTTTTTAGGTTAAGGAAGATGCTGGAAGATAGAAATACAAATATGCATGAAGAAATGGAGAGCCCCTGAAAGGGCAAACATGTGATTCTATATGAATGAATAATTCACTATACAAAAAATTGCAAAAACTTGTTCTGAAGTCTAAATTATATTAAAAACACAATACTACAGTGTCACAAAATGTGACATAGGTACATGGAGTAAAAGTGTTCCAGAGTCCTAGAAATTTCTGGGAAATGGTAAAAGACATTGCTTACATGAGAAGATAATGAGTTAAATATGAATATTGCAATCTCCAGAACAGACTTTTTCAGTATTTTTGTCCTAGTGGAAACCTTAAAATAACATACATTAGTATGATCAGTAAGCTGTAGATTAATGATTCAATATTAATTTTCAGTGAGCATTTTAATGGAGAATATTTTTCTGTGTTTTTTAGGCTATTATCTTCTCTTTTTGTGTTATTTCTGTCTCATAAAGGATGCAAACTGAATACAAATCAATGATGTAGTTAGAAATAACTTTAGTTTTCACTTTGTTAAAAAAATAATTTTTAACTTTTCCAAGAAGGTCTATACAAGGTATGCCAAACCTAATAAGATAAGGTATGTGGTTTATGGTATGCATAAGAATAGTTTTTCATCTTATTTAAAAATAAAAATAATTTTTAGTTAATCTTTTTTTTAGAAATAAAATAGTTAATTTTAGCTTACTTTTCTTAATCTTTTTCATAAATGTTAAATATATAGTTTTATAAGTTCTCTATAGTTTATAAAATTCTATATTTTATAAACACAAATGTATGTAGATATACGTATACATATACAGACACACACAAAAGGCTGACTAAAACATTTAAACCCAAGATACAAAATCTCTATAAATACCAAGCTGGACAAATACACATAAACACACACATGCACACACACAGAAAACAATTCTTAAGCACAGCATAGTAAAACACACTTAAAGGCAAAGACAAGGAAAAAATACTGTTAGCAAAGACAGAAAAGACATTGATGTGCATTTCTTGTAGGTATCATGTACTCAGATTTTGTCTTTTCACCAGTCTTACAATGTCTGCCTTTTCAATGGGCTTTTAATGTTGTTTATATTTAATGGGATTAGTGATATGGTTAGATTTTAATCTATCTTGTTATTTCTTTTCTTTTTGTCCCATCTGTTCTTTGTTATTCCCTTGTTTACTGTCTTCTTTCGCATTAATTGTCTTTTGTGATTTATTTGATCTCCTTTTGGTTCATTTTAGTGAACCAATATTTTAGTGTTTGTGTGTACTGAAAAGTCACTCAAGTAACAGAACAATTATAACACTGCTTGTGATATTTGAGTGATTGCGGTAATATTAATAGTACATATCTTTAACTGATCACATTCTACCTCCAAGTAGTATTATACTATTTCATGTATAGTAAAAGGATTTTAAAATAATATATTTTATTTACACTTCCTTGGCCTTTGTGTTGCTGTTGTCATGGATTTTATATCTGCATATGCTGTTAAGTCCCCACATGTATCATTCTTATTTTTGATTCAGTCAACTATCATTGAAAGAGATTTAAATGATAAAAATTATTTACATTTATCTACATAGTTACTGTTTGTCACGGCCTTATATTTTAGGGTGTGTGTTACCTAGTTTTCAGTCTGGTATTATTTTGCTTCTGCTTGAACACCCACCTTGAATGTTTCTTACCGTGCTGATCGGTGATGAAAAGCTCTTTCAAATGTTATATATCTGAAAAAGTCATTATTTCACTTTCATATTTGGACGATGTTTTGGTTAAAAAATTATAGCCCAAAACTTCCCTTCCCCCTTCTTCACCCCAAACTATTTAAAGATGTGGCTCCATTGTCTTTTTGCTTTCTTTGTTTCTGACAAGACTTAGGTTGCCATTCTTATCTTTGTTACTCTGTATATTAGATGTTATTTCGCTCTGGCTGCTTACACAATTTACTCTTTATCACCGGTTTTAAGCAATTTGATTATGATGAGTCTTGTATAGTTTTCTTTGTCTTTAATGTGTTCGGGATTAGCTGAACATCTTAGATTCATGCTATAATTTTCATCACATTTGGAAAAAATTCAGTTGTTATTACTGTATTAATTGTATCTTTTCAGCCCCAACACCTCACACCTTTCAGGGATTCCACTTACATGTCATTTATCTGCTTGAAGTTTCAGCCTAGAAATTTTCTCCAAGCAGTAAGGGCAATAGTACAGATCATCTCCCTTTTCTGCCATCTTTTAACATTCACTCTCCTTTTTGACCCGCATTCCAGTGTTTTAAGTACCATTACTTCACATATTTTGTCTGTATTTTTAGTTGTTTCACATGAGAGAGTAAATCCAGTCCCCATTATACCATCTTTACCAGAAATAGAAGACTCCAGAATGTCACTTGAATTTCTAGTGAGAAAAATATATTGGATGATTTTATAACCCCTAAGTGAATTTTCTCCTTGAAGGCAGATACATGTTAAACAAAATGATAACATTGTTTTTTGATGAGCATGAATGCATAGCAAGAGAAAATTCCTATAAATTTAAAATGCATAAAGACTTAAAAAATGTAAGCATTTTATTACTCAAAGAAAAGAAATAGAAAACAAGAGAAAACTACATGACACTTACTTACATATATAATCAAAGAAAGCATCTGATTAATATAGAAATCTGAAAAGTTTGAAATTGATTTGTTTTCAGTCCTCTTACTTGTATTATCACAGAAACAAGTACAATGTTGTATATATGTATGATGAAACTGTGTAAAATAGTAAAAATGAATGGAGAATATCTATATGAATATGGATTATAATAATGATACTTTCAGAAATAAATCTTTGTTTAGGCAAAATATACAAAGCAGAATCAGGAAGACAGAAACAGTGCATCATATGGCTGGTGAGTTGTAAATTTTGTGGTGGGCTTAGGAAATTCTTATTTGATGGCTTTATTTCCTCAAGAGTAAATGAGAAAAATTTATCAAATAAAGTGAATTGTAAGGGTTTGGGGAGTATGAGAACAAGGGAGTTGTCTTATGTCTGTCTTGGGCAGTGGAAGGTACATTTCTATGAAATTGGAGAGTTGACAGGTAGCACTGAGTGGCATATTCGTGTGATTTTTCTCCATCCATATTCAGCTGTTTACAGAGTGCCTGATATTGGGTTTCACTAACTCTGGGGTTCTGTCAGATGAGGGAACAGATGGTGAGAGAGATAATAGAATAAGGAGTGCTACATTCTAGCAGGAAAAAAAATCTATGGAGTTAAGTAATTTGAGCTTTCAGTGATATGTTTATCAGAATGGGGAAAGTAACATTTTGCAGATCAGGATTTGTGACATAGTGGACTTACAATAATGGATGGATTGCCTCTGCAGATGTTGAGTTTGCCATGACTCATGATGGAACTAGGGCTAAGGATCCAGATAGTTTACCAAGTAGTGAAGTCTTCAGTAAATTGGGGAACTTAGGGAACAATGAGATTTTGAGTGTTATACACTTATCACAGATGCTTCAAAGGATCTATAGGTTTTTGAAAGATAAAGGTGAACTGTGTTGTAAAAGCATTGAGTAGAGGGTACAAACTAAGGGCCTGTCTGATGGGTGGCATGGATAAGACTCATTGGGGCTGTGAGCACAACAGAGAAATGACATAGAATCGACCTAGCAGGCAGATAGATCGCTGACATTTCACCTCACCAGCCCCCCTCACCCCCCTGCCAAACTTCTACAGAAAGCCTACATATTTATTATGCTGAGAAAGCAGAACTTTTCCAATTTGGTCAGCAGACTTCAGTACAGGGTGACAGCATGGATCCTCAACAGTAAGCAGAAACAGGAATGTTTTCATAGATGCCAGTATCCGTACTTAAGGACTAGATCAACTGGCAAAACTCTGGAAAACCAAAAAAGGATCAGAAGTCAGGATCTGGATTAGGAGACAACTTTAATGTCTTTTTTGAAAAAGGATCCACCTGTTAGGTATATTCTAGGAAAAATACTAGAGATAGGTTAGTGAAGTAATCCAGAAAAGATTAGACATTTTCTCAAAAACAACTGTTTAATACTGAAAGAGGCTTTTTTTTTTTTTTTTTTTTTTTTTTAGCCAGGAATAAAATGTCTTAACTTTATACCTCTCCTCTCTTCTACACCTTCTTGCCAGGCAGTATAATAGCTTTTCAAAAAGTTTAAATTCAATTTAGAAAATTTGGAAGCCATATATAAAATAGTATGAACATATGTTATTTATCCAACTCAAATTACACACACACACACACACACACACACACACACACACAGACACACAAGAAAATAGGGTCTTTTTCTCTCTTCCTCCTTTTTTTTTAAATTCATCACTGTATCGTAGCTACTTAAAATAGCAATGATACAAGCTAGATTAAATATTTTTTATGTAAATGAATATACACATGAATTGAATATATGATAAGAGAAACATCAGAAAAGAAAATAATGATAAGAAAATAATCAGAGCTATAAAGGAAATTAAGAGAATCTTAAGAAACTATTTTGTTATAGTCTATGGTAATATATTTCTCTACCAGGATGATTTTATGAGAAAATTGAAATTTTCAAAACTCAGATCTCGAGACTTAAAACCTATAGAGACAAATCATATAAGAACAGAGAGAACACTCTCATAGAGCTACCCCCACCTACCTAAATACCACTCCAAGATGATTTACAGATGATTTCTACCAAAACTCAAAGTAACATACAATTCTTTTGCTATTTAAAATCTTCCAGATGTAAGTAAATGAACCTTTAATGTTCTTTAATAAAGCCAGCAAAACACTGATAATACAAACTGGCAAAAATAACTGAAAAGGAATGTAACAGACTAGTAAATGTCAATAAAATATCCTTAAATATCAGCAAATGGAATTTAGCTAAACATTTCTAAACATATAATAAAACACAATCAACTGAGATCTCTAGCAGGAATGCAAAGATGGTTGAAAAAAATTGTGTTATAATTTAACATATGAAAGAAGAATTATATTCTTCTTTTCCAAAGGTGCTGAAAAATTTTCATCATTTGTTGTTTAAAATAATTCTTAACAAAATGCATAAATGGACAATGTTTTAACATGTAAATCATATGCATCTCAACCTCTAAGCCAGAATCATAACTAATATGGTCGCATAAGGAACATTTCTATTGGATGCAAGAACCACATAGTTATTCAAATTACTGTTATTATTTTTAACATTATGCTGGGAGTCCTAGTCAGAATAATTGGAAAAGAGAAAAAAATATTAAATGTCTGTAGTTCACAAATGGAAATAAACTGGCACACTGGACTGGGACTCTAAGATGAGTTTTGTTCTGGTTCAAGTGGTGTGCAATCAAGGCAAAGTTCCTTTTTTTTTCAGAGCTAATGTCTTATTTATATAACAAGGTGATTAGGAGAGAAAGGAGTGGGGTACACTTCTGAAACAACAAAGTTGTGTTGCTATTGTTTCTTACAAGTAGCCAAGATTCCTCTACCAGCCTCCCTCTTACCCCATTTGAAAACCAGTACTTAATAAATAGCGTATCTACTGTCTTTATGTTATTTTACTGTTTGATATTTGTATCTTAATAAAAATGGATCTGAAATGGTAGTGCTAGTTAGAGAAGTCAGCTATTCTTTGACATCAGTCTTAAGACATTTTCTTGTCTATTTGTGGAGGCAGATTTGCATTCCGGGGCACATTCCCAGGAGGGATAAGACAAGGAGTAGTGATGAAAGGAGAAAATTGCCTAGGCAGCTAGACTGGCTTATGCAATTCTAATGGCAATAAAAACAATCTATTTTTTAAGAAGAAATTGTAGAGGGCACTGTCATATTCAAGAAAACTTTAAAAAGAGGTTCTGTTGGAAGGTTAAAAAAATGATGATTTTTTCAATATAATTTGTTTAACATTTTATAACTTTTTATTTAAAAATAAAGTCATATGTTTTGAATACAGTCAGTGTGGGCATTTGGGAGCTAGTGTTCACAAAGCTATTTAGATACTTTTTAAATGTGAAAGAAAAAAATAGATAAACTCAAGTTTGTTGAACTTTAGGCAGGGAGATTAATTATTTTTCACTTTCAATTTAATAGAAACACCTGATTTGTTGTTTTGTTTTGCTTCCAGAATGTAATTTATCTTGCACCAAAGAGAGCCAACAGTGAATCCAAATCAGACAAAGAATGTAGAAAACGTGGTTTTCTACCTAAATACCACTAAAATGGTGGCAAGAATACAGAAAAAAAATCATAAACCTATAAGGCAGAAGAGAATGGGTGGAGGAGAGGGGGACAGAAAATAGCAGATAATGGAGATCAATGTGATATTTTTAAACGTAGGTAAATGGACAAGTGGCAACTTACTAAGCAAAACAGAAAAATCTGAAAGCTTAGTTCACATTCTGTGGTGGATATCAATCAAGAAATGATCCTATTTATCCCAAAGACTCTAGGGTTTGACAACAGTGGGCATATTAGAATATGGAATACAATGGTGGTAGGATAGAAACAAAGAATGTTGAAAGTTGGTAATACAAAGCAATCAGGTGACTTGTTCTATTTCCCACTCTAAATAACTGATAGCATACTTCTTCCTCCACTTTAGTAGGGGTCTGAGTATTTATTCTTTTTAGAGAACTAACCAGAGGAACTCTGAATTTAGGGACAGCAGATACTGTTGAGCATGGTGGTACTGTAGTCAAGTCCCAGTTTTACATTTCCTAGCAGAAGATTTCTCTGTGGAAACTGGCAGAATGGAGAGAAAAGCTATTAAAATATTAGTCTCTATTTAGCAATCCCATATACACTGAGACCCTTCAGCTAGTAAGCTCCCCTCACCTAGCATGAGATTCTAGTTGACTTTATATATACTGGATAGGGTAGCCTGTGACCACCAGATGTTTGAGAAAATCTTCTACATGAAAGACACCAAAACACGGACTCAGAGGAGGCTGAGTCAGTTCAGGAAGTTGAAAAAAATATAACCAATACTCACAAATGTAAGATCCATAGATAAGAGACTATAATGTTATCTCTGATTTAAAAACAGTATACAATGTAAAAGGAGTATCAGAAAAAAGGAAAGAGCTTTTGGGAATAAAATGGGATAATAGAAATTTAAAATATAGGTATATAAGGTTGAGAATATAAAGTTGAATAAATCATTCTGGAAAGAAAATAAAGGTCAAAGAGATAGAAAACTGGAGTATACGTAGTTATTTGGTTTACAAAAAAGGGCATCAGTGCAAATCCACTTCTAAAAAAATGGCCTTCATAAATGATACTTCTCAGTCGGTTATCCAAATGGAAAAAAATCTTGACCTCTACTGTACACTGTATACCCAAATTGATTTGAGATGGATCATGGACCTGAATGTGAGCAGTAAAATATAAAAGTTTAGGGGAAAAAACTTAGGAGAATACTTTCATAACTTGGATAATCCAAGATTTTTTTAAGTAGGCACAAAGAGCACCAACCATTAAACTATTAAGAAGTTAAAAATTGAAATGTATTAAAATTAATAACTTTTGTTACGTTTTCAATGTTTTTCACTAAAAGACAGGCACAGTGAAGTTTATACTAGCTTTCTTCTTAATAGTCCAAGACTAGAAATAACTTAAATGTCCGACAATAGTTGAATGGGTAAATAAAGGGTGGTATAGTCATTATAATCAAGTACAACCCTGAAATAATGAAAATCACTTTATTACATGCAGTATTATTGATGAATCTCACCAACATATGGCTGAGTGAAAGAATACAGGTACTGAAGAGTACATAATACATAATTTTTAGGCGTGGACATGTGACTTTCTGTGACTGATAAAATGTGAATAGAAATGTTGCAAATTACTTCTGGGTGTGTTTTTTGTTTGTTTTTTTAACAATCAGTGTGTAACTTGCCATGTTACCTCTCCCCTACTGCCGTCCTCAGATCTTTGGGAGGTTGGGGACTCTATCAGCCCAGCCTCTTTAAAGACAACATGGAGCTAAGCCCTCAACAAGCCAGTTTATTTCAGGGAGAAATAAACTGCTGTGTTAAACCACTGATGTTTGGGTTTGCTTTCTAACTGCAACACAACATAGATCATTTTGATTGATGTCAGGGTACAAGTTTCAGAGGAGAAATGAAAAAGAAGAAGTGATAAAATTTTCATAGAAATAAGGCAAAGCATTTCCCAGAATGAGTTGACTTTAATTTTCAGGTTGAAAGCCTGTCTTGGGGAGCCTGGGTGGCTCAGTCGGTTAAGCGTCCGACTTCAGCTCAGGTCATGAACTCACCGTTTGTGAGTTTGAGCCCCGCATCAGGCTCTGTGCTAACAGCTTGGAGTCTCTTCGGATTCTGTGTCTCCCTCTCTCTATGCCCTTCCCCTGCTCATGCTCTGTCTCTCTGTCAAAAATAAATAAGTGTTAAAAAAAATTAAAAAAGAAAGAAAGCCTGTCTTAGTGTTGAGTAAAACTAATGAATGATACTCACATAATGCATGCTATTTGACATTTTAGAATACTAGAGTAAAGAGACCATCCGAAAAGCTCCCAGAGTGGAATGCAAAAGGATCATGGACCAAGAATTAGGAATCAGAATGGGCTTGGACTTCTCAATATCAACTCTGAAATCTAGAAAACAATGAAACACCTTCGAAATTCTACAACAAATTATAATTTAGTTTTATATCCCAGCCAGTCTTTCAGCCTAGTATGAGAGTACAAAAATAAAAATATTTTAAAAGAGGCAAGGTCTCAAAAATATATCTCTAGTCTATCTTTTCTCAGAAAGTTCCTTCAATATGTTTCATTAAAATAATCTAGAAAGAAAAACAAACAAACAAAAAATAATCTAGAAAGATGACCTAGTATGGTTGAGTAGCCCATAATGCTGTTCCTCTGTATTTCTTCGGAACAGAACTGCTAAAATAAAGATTTAAGTTCCTGGGGTTTTTTTGCAGATAGGTGTGGCCATGTGATTAAGTTCTGTTTATGGGATTGAAGTAGAGGTGGTATGCACAGCTTGCAGAAGTGTTTTCAAGTGTTTGAAAGGCTTCTCCTACCTCTTTCTTTTCTGTAGTATATGCATAATAATCAAAGCTCCAGTAGCCATCTTTGATTCTTCCCATGTGTCCTGGGAAATTCAAGCATGGAAAAACAATGAGCTCTGAGGGTCATTCTATACCCTGGAATGTTCTTTCGCCTGTGCTAAGTAGAATCTCATTACATTTGATATTTTGTTTTGAGTTTCTGTTTCTCAGATACAAGGAAGATCCTAACTCAAAAAAAAAAAAAAAAAAAAAGGATTCTTTGTAAGGGGATTGGGCATAGGAGTGACAGAAGAAATCCTCAGGACTGACAATAAAGAGAAATCTTAGTTTTGGGGGGATGATGTTCTAAATGGGCTATATCTTATTCTTTATTATAGCAAGTCAACATGTAATACGTAAAATGGAAATATTGAGATTTTGCAATATAAACATGTTATTTGGGGGATAGGAGTTAAAAATACTAGAGGAAACATGTAAGAGTCACAAGTTGCCTCTGGGGAGTGGGAAGCAAATATGCACAAGGTAAAAACAAGTGGCACAGAGGAATGTTATTTTTCAGTACAATGTGTGGTGAGCTATTAGATCAATTCAACTCTGTAAATATTACTTTATTATTTACTGTATTTTTAGTGATAAACACTATAAATGATTTTTTTAAAGAAAATGGATACTGAAACACGTGATTTGCATTTTCTACTGTATCTGAATGAGAATGGTAAGAAAGTTCTATTGTTTGTACTAGTTGACTTACCAGAAGGTGATTTAAAGGAATGGCATTCTTAAATTGAGAGACAAAGGTCAAAGACAAGCAATGCCTTAGCTGTTAAAACGTATATCATGAGGCACAAAGCCTGAACCGCATACAGTGGCAGTCCATGGGGAGTGAAGAGGAGTGCCTTTAGTTTGTTTCTGTGACTTATTGCTATGACTTGACACTATTACATTTTGGTTTTTAGCATTTTTAAAGAGGAAGTAATAGTTATGAGAGATGAAGAACTCAGAATTAAGTACTGTAGTTATACACAGAAGGGTAATTTGGTTTTGATGTATTGGCCTGAGCCTGTTAACTAATAATACCAAATTTTAAGTAGCATCTCACCAGTATGAAAAAGAGGTAGCATCATTATTAATGTCTAAACTATAGTGTGTTTCACACAGGATTATGGTAAAGGTCAGGCCATGTTTCTCTGAATTAAAAGCTATTCTGAGCTATCGCATTCCTAATCAACTCAGACCTAAAGGTGCATAGCTCAGTTATAATGAGGCACAATGAATTTAAATAAACTGCAAGATACTGTATAGTGATTTATATGTGCACTGTGGTATCCTTTTAACTCATTAGCAATGAATGATACTATGTGTTTGCAACTGTTTTTTGCTGTATAACTATTTTTTAATCACAATATTTCTTAGTAAAAGTGCCTTATGCTCCCATTTTCTTCTTGTATGTGTAAAGTAAAAGGCAAGGGGTGCTCCTGGCATGTACCCAAACATGAGTCACAGCAGAAAGAAACTGGCAAATATCCACTCAAATAAATTTCGTAAATTAACAATTTGTAACTGTGCTCACATGTTTATGGTTTCACAGTATAGAACTGCCATGGGAATTGAGAACAAGAAAGGAAGGTTATATGTATGTTTCTGAATTATACTTGAGACTTACCCTCATAGGGACTTTTTAAAAAAAGAAATCATTGAGCACATTTGAGCGTTTAGTGAGAAACAAAAACAAAACACCAAAATTTAGCCAGAAATATGAAATTAGCAAGAGTCTTATTTATCATCTTCTATCTTCTTGTGTACATCCAATAATTCTTGTGAGGAAAAAATCCCTATATTTTGCTCACATAGCAAGTTGACATCTATAGGGCTTTAATTTCATTTAGTAAACCTTTTTCTTTTTTCCTAGATTAAGAGAGAATCTTCTGTGTGTATGATGTAACATTTAAAGATAAAAAAAGAGAGCCTTAGGGGCGCCTGGATGGCTCAGTCAGTTGAGCTTCCAACTTCAGCTCGGGTCATGATCTCACAGCTTGTGAGTTCGAGCCCCGTGTCGGGCTCAGTGCTGACAGCTCAGACCCTGGAGCCTGCTTCTGCTTCTGTATCTCCCTCTCTCTCTGCCCCTAACCCACTGGCATTCTGTCTCTGTCTCTCTCAAAAATAAATAAACATTAAAATTTTTAAAAAAAGGAGAGCCATAGTATTGATACAATTCTATTTGTGGGTTGCCCAGTCATGTCCTCTTTTTGTGGTGGTCAAAGGAGACTGGTCAGACATCCTGAGAAATCAGTTTCTTTTAATGCTTACGAATCCTATTCAGATATTACATTCATCCTAAATTATACTCTCCCCACTTGAAATGGAATCACTATTCTTAAAATTGAGTTAATTTTAACCAGGCCTTTGTATTCAGACATTTCTCTCGTGGGGTTCAACTGCTTTTGAGTTGCATTATCAGTTACATATCCTTCCCATTTTTTTTCTTGGTGAGTTTTTAATTTATATCTCTTTGGCCTGATTGATTCTACAATAATGTCACAAATGCTGATAACTTTTCCTTAATATCTATTTTGTGTTCTTTCTTTTTGGTAGTAGGACTGAAATTTTACCTAGCTAAATAGCCACCAACAACAAATTCTATTTCTTTGTCTCCCTTGAAGCTATGTATTGTGGAATGAGTCATATCCTCTCAAAATTTGTATGTTGAAGTTCTAACCCCCACTATTTCACAATGTGGCTGTATATGGAGATTGGGTTTGTTATAGAAGTAATTAAGCTTACGTGAAATCATTAGTGTGGGTCCTAATCCAATATGACTGGTATCCTTATGAGAAAAGGAGACTAGGATAGAGAAATGCACAGAGGAAAGACCAAATGAAGGCACTGAAAATGGTGACCATCTGCAGGCCATGGAGAGGGGCTTCAGAAGAAACAAACACTGCTGATACCTGCATCTCTGACTTCTAAACTCCAAATTTGTGAGGAAATACATTCCTATTGTTTAAGCACTCAGTCTTTGGTACTTGGTTATAGCAGTTCCAGCAAACTAACACAGTAAGAGTGGCCATGGGATTGAGTTTGGATTACTGGGGTATAAGCAGAGGCCATATTTGCAGTTTCTAGGTCATTTCCCTAAAAGACAAGGTGGAATATGCTGGATTGTCTCTTTTCTCTTTTCACAGGCTAAAACTCGGATGTGTAGGTGATTCTTTTTTGTGTGTTCAAATAAGGTCAACACCTAGGGCATGATGAAACAACAAGATAGAAGGAACTGGCCCTCAAATGACCTTGTGGAGAAGAACCAGCCAGCCAGCCAGGAATGTTCATATCTGGTCTATTCGGTAAGAGATAAGTAAACTTTTATCCTGTTTAAGCCACTGAATTATCTGGGTCTTCATTACTATAGTTTGTCCTTTACCCTAACTAGTAATACATATATGGAGTCAGTATCAGATACAGGATTTCTACTCCATTTCCTCTTTAATTTTCATTTATATTCTATATGCAATACATAATACAGTTACGTATAGTAAATTATAAACATAAAATAATATCCATATGTATTAATTGTATGTTACATTATCACAAACTACTATTTTCATTACAATTTCCTTTCTATTACAGTTCCAGCAGTAAAATATCTTAAGTACACTTGTCTTTCTTTTCTTTTCTTGGTCATCATCAGGCAGTCTTTATGAACTATAATTAAACTTAAGTACATTCTTCAGGAAGATCATCTGAGGGACCAGAGACATCACAGTCATCACTGTAAATCATAAAGATGGTGTCCACCCACAGCCTACCTCAGCTCCTATCCAAGCACTTGTTTGAGGTTGTTCTGATTAAGTCCTATTATTAATATTACTATTGCCATTATTATTTCACTGAACTGTGAAGCTGGAAGATGTAGCCTTATTTTTTATAGGCTTCTTTAAAAAAACATGTTTTTAATGTTTATTTATTTTTGAGAGAGAGAGAGGCAGAACATGAGCAGGGGAGGGGCAGAGAAAGAGGGAGACATAGAATCCAAAGCAGACTCTAGGCTCTGAGCTGTCAGCACAGAGCCTGACACAGGGCTCGAACTCACAGACTGTGAGATCATGACCTGAGCCGAAGTCAGATGCTTAAATGACTGGGCTACCCAGGTGCCCCGTCTTCTTGATTTTCTACATGTTCATTTCTAATCATGCCATGTGATTTTTTTTTTTTTTTTCATTTGAGAGAGAGAGACAGAGAGAATGAGTTGGGGAGAAGACCAATGGCAGAGAGAGAGTCTTAAGCAGGCACCATACTCAGTGTGGAGCTCAACAACGGGGTCTATCCCATGACCCTGAGATCACGACCTATCAAGAGCCCAAATCAAGAGTTGGACCCTTAACTGACTGAGCCACCCAGGTGCCACTGATTTTTTTGTTACAAACATTATTGACCATAATATGCAAGTTTGGTAGAAATAATACCCACCCTTTCTATCTCCTACTAGTTTCCGGACATTCCAGATGATTTCTACTAACTTTAAAGAGCTTTAATCAGCATAGAAGGCGCTTCTTGTTTTTATAGTCAGAAAGTCCAGCTTTTCCTGCCCTAACTTGATATAATCTTGCTGCTCTTTTTTGGGTAGTCTGTTCTGCATTGAATAAGCATGTTTTAACATTCAAAACCTAAGATTTGCAGCTTGGGGAAAGATGATGTCCTCTGAATGAAGTGGTGCATCAAATGCCACTAGCAGACATTTGGAATCTCTTTTCATTGTGATTTATATAAAATAGCTTGCAAGGAAAGCCTGCTCACAAACACGTGTTCAACTGGAGTACTGTTGGGAACTAAAAGATGGATATTTGTTTGCTCTCTCTCAAAAGAAAAGATAAGTTTAGTTTGACTGAATGGTGGTAATTCCATCTCCCCTCTCTTGCATTAAGTGATTAACCCTCTGGAAGTCCGTGATCTGCTTTGAAGTCCCTAGCTTCAAAAGACTCCCCACATGAGATCTATTCACATAAACCTGAGTTCCCCTAAATAGAAAAAAAAACCTTCTGCATTTTACTCAATTTTTTTTTCACTTGATGAAATGTCTTTAAGCCTCAATAGGATTTTGAGATTACCATAATTTTTTCTCAGATGCACCACTGGGAGGGTAGAGCTTGAAGGTCCAGGCCCACAGTGTTCTGTTCCTTGGAAATCAGGTAGGAAGGTGATTGGAAATTGTTCTTAGGGCTTTTTCCTTGTCCTGCCATCAGGTTAACTCTCAGGCTAAGAAACAATGAATTGACACTGTAAGGAGGACTTAACATTCCAGAATAAACATCTTTCAATTTTGAACAGAAAATGCAAATTATTTCCTTTTTTTTGACTATCTGAACCCTGGAGAGTGTACTCTATTTGATAATTTCAGATTTAATTAAGTAATTGGGCATAGTTCTCAGTGGAGAAGGGCAAATAAAATACTCTTGGCTTGAGTGATCGCTTTAATAAAGTGAGTTTCTTCCTTTCCATTAACTTTCATTGAAAATAATTCATTTCAAATGAGAGTTGAAATCATCCTGGTCCTAAAACATCTCATAATTGAACACCCAACCAAAAAAAGAAATTAATACAGCAAGACAAAGAAAAAGATGAAGCCTAAATACATACAAGCATTTAGTAGAAAACTAAAAAGTTCGAGCTTCCGATACTGTGTTTGCATTTATATTATTAGTTACCATCAGTATAAATTATATGTTGAGTATTATAATGTGCAGAAATAAAATTATGTAAAAGTTTTAGATTTAGATTTTCTGGAATTAATAATCTAAGGGGGAGTTTCTTTTATACATATATATTCAGGTATGTTGTGGTTGAAAGATTTCAAAATCCACTAGACTCCTAAAATATTTAGAAGCTTCATTCATTCATTTGTTCAGCTAATTTTTCTTGAACAAAAACTACATTTTGACAGATGGCCTTAAAATTTCCCCTCAGCTTGAATAAATGTCATATAGGTTTCTTCTGGACTATAGTCCCTGGCTTACCCTTCTTTGGACCATTTACTTTAGAAAACTTTCAATTATAAATTCTTTTTCTGCCCCTTTGATATTTAAATCTTCTCTCAGCCTCTTGCCAGTTTTACATCTCAGGAATGTCTTTCTCAAGGACCTGGCAGCCATCTCTTTGACATATAATCATTTAGAAAGATAGTATTCCTATCTTCCAGTCTCTGTAGGAGGGTAGGAACCTAACACTGATCATTGCTAATTTACAGATACAATGCCTAATTGCATTAACCACCCCCCACCCCCCGTAACACCTTCCAGTACTTTTCCACCAGCTACTGCATTACTGAGAATCTCTCCCACCTTTTGTTTCAGCACAATTGAGTTCAGTCTCTCTCCCCTATTGCAATACTTGTTGTGTTTTTTTGTTTTTAAGATCTGCCTTCCCTATTTAACTTATCCAGTGCAATTTTTCTTTGATAATTCCAAATCCTATGTTAGTGGGAAATGTAAGGCATGATTGGAATAGATGTTCTTGCCCTCAAAGAGCTTACAGACTATTGAAGTTATAACAATACCTTGCTGTAAAGGCTCTTTCAAGGGAAACTTCAAGTACATATTGTAGATCCATTTAATTCACATTTGAGTTTATGTGCAAACTTGAATATTCCACAGGTCCTATGGAATGATGATGCTTATCTGAAAGTTTCTGGAACAAAGCCCATCCCAAGTTTACATATCAAGGCAGGTTTACATGGAGGCAGAAAAGTGGTGTTGATGGAAGGGTAATAAAATGGTATTTCACTTAGAAATAACTTCACCAGGGTTACTGGATTATTGAATTACCATATGTAGATATGCTACTCTGTATTGTCTGTATTATACTTTCCTCTCATTTTCTTTTCAAATATGATAACTAAACTGCTAACATCTTAGTATGGAATGATACATAATATAGTTCTCCCTTAGAACATGAGAGACTAGGGTGTCTGGGTGGCTCAGTCAATTAATTGTCTGACTCTTAATTTCAGCTCAAGTCATGATCTCTCGGTTGGTGAGTTTGAGCCCTGTGTGGGGTTCTGTGCTGATGGCAGAGAGCCTGCTTGGGATTCTCTCTCACACTCTCTCTCTCTGCCCCTCCCCTGTTCTCTCTCTGTCTCTCTCCCAAAGTAAATAAATAAACATTAAAAAAAGAAAAGAACATGAGAGACCCTGGATATACAGGGAACATTGGGAAGTTGGGCTAGAGCTCCCGGGAGTAGAGGGAAGTGATTTCTGAGACTGGTTCTGGGAAGATTTCTATAGAAACATTAAGGTGCTTTTGAGGTTGTAAAAAATTCAAATAAAACGGTGCTCATAGAAATTAAATGCATTAATGTCATTTGTAAAAATAGAGAATGACTATGGTAAAAAAAAAAAAGGTAACTGATTTGGGGTCAGAACTAAAGTTTCAAAAGTATATGATTAAATGTGCTGCTTATCTTGATTTTTTACTTAGGTATATCCAGTTCTTAATGTCTATGGGGACGGTTGTGTTTTGGCTCTTTCTAATGTAGCCTACTAGGTATTTTTCTTTCTGTTCTTCTGCTGGGGAACCTTGTCGAAAAGAAAAGACCACTGATTGATTCATGAGCAGGACCTGGGTACTCTGAGGCGCCTCACCCCCACTCCCTCTCCTAGAAATGTGGGTTCTACTCACCTTTTTTGCTCTCAGGGGCTGCTCCAAGGACATGTCCTTGCATGACTGAACCCAGTTAAGGCCTCTTTATAAACTTTTAAAATTTGGCAGGTGGGCGTAGGTATACATTTGTCTTGCTGCCACCCAAGACAAACCTTGTATTGAAGTTCCCTGTGCTGCAATTTAAAACTGCCACCTCCCAGTCTGGAGTGGCCTGTTTCTTTCTTCGGTCTCTCCTACCCTGTGAGTACAAGAGCCAGCTTCAGATTTCACCAGGGAAGCTCTGGACAAGGTTGTGAACCAACATCCTCATCTCTTTCTCCCATGAGCTCTATCCAACTTTTATTCCAAAATGAAGCTTTGTATGTGCGCTCATATGTTTTTTCCAACTTTACCGAGGTATCATTGACAAATAAAAGTGTATTTCAAGGCAACAACACGATGATTTGATCTATGCACACATTGTGAAAAGATTCCCGTAATCTACTAAATTAACACATCCATCACCTCACATAGTTACCTTTTTTTTTTCTTTTGACGAGGACGCTAAGTTCTAGTCTCTTAGCAATTTATTTTATAAATGGTAGTATTTTTGTTATACATTAGACCTTCGGAATTAACTCATGTTATAACTGAATGCTTGTACCTTTTTATCAGCCTCTCCCCATTTTACCTATCCCTCAGGACTTGCCACCCACTATTCTCTCTGTTTCTGTGAGTTCAACTTCATTTATTTATCTATTTCTGTATATAAGTGATACCATGAAGTATTTGTCTTTTTTGGACTTATTTAGCCACATTTATCCATGTCACCACAAATGGCAGTATTTCCCTCTTTTGTAAGGCTAAATAATATTCCACTGTGTGTGTTTGTGTTCCATTTGTTGTATCACATTGTGATACACAAGTGTTCCACATTTTGTATCACATTGTGTGTGTGTGTGTGTGTGTGTGTGTGTGTAGATCTATCTGTCTATCCATCCATTCATCCATCCATCCATCTATATCACATTTTCTTTATCCATTCATCCATTGATGGATGCTTGTGTTGTTTTTCCATATCTTGGCTATTGTGAAATAATGTTACAGTGAACATGGGAGTGCAGACATCTCTTTGAGATAATCATTTCCTTTCCTTTGGATATATACCCAGAAGTAGGATGGAGGGATCATATGGTAGTTCTATTTTTAATTTCTTGAGGAATTTCCATACTGTCCAGAAGTGAATTATTTTTAGAGTAATGTAAATATGTGGAATCTGAAGAAATACCATCTGATAAGAACATTAACCTAAGAAGGGATTTTGCATTTGCTGTATGTCAATCTAGAATGCTCTGCCCGCAGGCCTTCATATGGCTAACTTCTTCTTGTCATTCATGTCTCAACTCCCGTCACCTCTTTTGTGAGGCCTTCCCTAGTCACCAAAGATAAAGTAGCCGCCTCCTCACACCCTGCCAACTGTTCCAGAAAGATTTTGTCCTACCAGTCTATTTAAATTCTTCATTGCCTTTACTACTACCTAGAATTATTCTTTCTTTAATTTATTTACTTCTTTACTAACCATTTTCCCATTAGTAAACAAGCTCCATCAAATAAGGGATATTATCTGCATCATTCAGTGTTATTTCTGCAGTGTCTAAATTATGCCTGATGCATAGTGCACTCTCAATAATGAAGGAAACTTCATATTAAAATCATTTTTTGCCCTAAATATATTAACTCCTCTCTCCCCTGTTTTGCCATTATTTGAATTCCATATTTTATATTTTCACTAAAAAATTACTCTTTTTCTTTTTCTAATTAACTCTTCTAAATTCTAGTTGAAGAACAAATGTTTGTTTGCAATTGTGTTTATTTTCCATTTTGTATTTGTGACCTAGATCATTGGAAGTATATATGAAAACCAGAATGTGTCTTATTATGAGCAATTTATTTCAAAAATATGAAGGTTATATAAGGAACAAGGCTTTATCAAAACTTAATTTGTAGGATGAAAGGAGTTGACAAGTTCTATCACCAACTCATATCTGCAATATAAAAAGCTGAGCCCCCATGAGAGGTCCTTCAAAGACGCACTTTCTGGTTTTGTTTACTACAATCACAGGCATTCTCTGTGCTTTGTTCTGTAGGTTGCTTAATATATCATTTGGTTCTACATGTTTCTTTCTCCTGATATTTCTTTTATACTGTCAGATCCTGCCATGTCCATTCAAATCTAAAATTGTCTGAAACTATCTAAGTCACAACAAATCTGCTGTGTGAATAAAATCTTTATGGAGAGCTGTGAGGTTTCCAAGGCACATGCATAATAGAAATTCAATATCACTTCATTTGAGTACAGGCAGAACCACCAATAGCTGCATTTCACAGAGACCCACAAATTGTGCTCTGAAAAGAATGATTGCCACAGAATGCCTGTGTGCGGGAGCCCGCTAATGCCTTCCACAGCGGGCTGTGTGAGTCACCTCAGGGTGGTGCCAGGAGAGGGGGCGCTCCCCAAGTCATAATTTTACTAAAAGCTTTTAATAATAATCAGTTTTGATTTTTAACAACATATTCCTCTCAGTATAAAAATTAAATTCAAATAGGAAAAATGGCAATCTGCACAAGCTGCTGTAAAATGGAGAATTTGGCATTAGCTTCTTTAACTTTAGTGCCAAAAAGCAGTTAACAACAACAAAAAAAGCTTATAAATACAAAGTTTAATGTGTTATCTCTTTTAGGCTTAAAGTATTAATAAGAACTGATTCTCCTGGACAAAAAGTAAGGTAGGAAGAGAGTCTTATGTGTTTGCCAGTATGTGCACAGAGAGTGAGAGAGAGAGAGAGAGAGAGAGAGGGAGGGAGGGAGTTCTATTTGGATTAGAATAAATATTAAGAAGTTTGTTGCCTCCTTTCTTTTAAGAGAATCTTGTTGAAATAAATGTTGCTCAAAATAAGCAAAGGAAAACTTAGGGTTCATGAAGGTTAAGAGTATTTTAGGGACTATTTTAGACCAACATATGATTATCTTAGGTAGATTCTGAACTCTAAGAATATGAGTAATATAAAATTTAATATACTGGATTGGGTTTCCAAGAGTATTTTCCATTCAGGGGATATTTGTTCAACTGAAATTTTTACCTGAAGCTTACATTATCAAAATAATTTAACATCTAAAATCTAAATTTAATATCTTAGTGAATAATATATGTATGAAAAAATAATAGTCTAATAATACTCCGGTTCATACATCATTTTCTTTTTTTTTTTTTTTTAAATTTTTTTTCAACGTTTTTTATTTATTTTTGGGACAGAGAGAGACAGAGCATGAACGGGGGAGGGGCAGAGAGAGATGGAGACACAGAATCGGAAACAGGCTCCAGGCTCCGAGCCATCAGCCCAGAGCCTGACGCGGGGCTCGAACTCACGGGCCGCGAGATCGTGACCTGGCTGAAGTCGGACGCTTAACCGACTGCGCCACCCAGGCGCCCCCATACATCATTTTCTAAAGGGTTAACTGATCAGCTAAAATGAAACCTTATAAAATGTACAATTATTAAAATCAATTTAAAGCTCAGAAGTCTCGAGTTATTATTGCAGTTGTGTCTATAATGTTCAATTCTAAAACTACAAAACCTTGGATGACTCTAGCACATTTTTTATGACTTCTAAAAGAAAAACAACTCATAATAATATATGGTTATAAAGCAATAATTGATTAGGATCTTTAATTAAACATCCAAGACCAACTGTATCAACTGATGGCTTTGAAGCAGTCACCGATTCTATGAGATCTAAGTCACGTAGAACCATGGTGATTTTAGACCAAAATGCAGGCCGGGGAGAAACGGTATTTTTTTCCTTTATTAAAACTTAGTAAAAAGGCACAAACTTTTAGCCAGAAAGTGACTAAGTTCTGAGAATCTGATATTAAACATGGCAGCTATCATTGGTAACTATTATATAGTTGAAATTTGTTAGGAGAACGTAAGTGGTCTCGCACACACCTACAAATAAGTATGTGAGGTAGTGGATGTGATCATCAAGCAGATGGGGGGATCCTTTCCCACGGTATATGTATATCAAATCACCAGTATACGTACACTTTAAATATCTTACAATTGTATTTGTCAAATGTACTGCAACAAAGCTGGAAAAAAGTAAAACATAACTGTGGAATGGAAATATAAATAAAATGAAAACCTAGTAACAGAATTTGACTCACACAAACCTCCCCCCCCCCCCAACAAGCCCCCAGAGCCATGACTGGGTAAAAAGAGTCTGAAACGAGTATCTCAGAGAACTACTGCTATTGTGTGAAACTGATCTCTTCATAAAGATTTAAAAGGACAGTTTCTAGAAGTGTAAAAGGAGAAGGACTTTTCTCTTTCTTTTTCTTTTTTTTTTTTTTTTTTCCATTACAAGGAGTACTACCGACAAATTTCATCCATTTAAAGTAAATGAACCATTAGAGGGAGGGTAAGTGCTTTTTGGTCTCTGAATTAGTTAGGTCTCAATGAATTTTTTTTACCAAATCTGAAAGTCTCTTAAAGAAAAACTCTAGGGGCACCTGAGTGGCTCAGTCACTTGAACATCTGACTTCTGCTCAGAATATGATCCCATCTTTGTGGGTTGGAACATGGGCCTCTGGGTTGACAGCACAGGGCCTGCTTTGGATGCTCTGTCTCCTCTCCCTGCCCCTAACTGCTCACACTCTCTCTCAAAAATAAATAAATAAACTTAACAAAAAAGAAAAACTATAAAAAACTGACTAAACATGAAAAAATGTGGTCTTAAACTGTATTGCTGAAGTCCAGTTTTAATTAAAAAAATAAAGAAAAACGCTTGTGCCATGTTATCAAATATTTTTATTAAAAATAAAATGAGTTGATGAGTTGTCAGCATAGAGCCCGACATGGGACTCAAACCCATGAGTCGTGAGATCCTGACCTGAGATGAAGTCCGGCGCTGAACCGACTGAGCCACCCAGGTGCCCCTCAAATATTTTTAAATTGTCAATTATTAACATGACTCTAAATATATATGAAGTAAGTTGTTTTATCATGCACAATACCTTACTCATCAGTATTTCTGCATGTCTCTAGGATAACAATAATCAATATTTGTGAGAACTCAGATGATAAGAACAGTTGCTACTTACAGAGCACCTACAATATCCCAAACACTGAGAGGTGATGTACGGTGTTTCAGGCTGTTTACTTTTCAGTCACGAGTGGCATTCGAATCCTGCTTCTGTCACTTATTAGTTGTGGAGACTGCAGGGAAGGAAAAATTCCTCCTCTACTCGACAAGGTTTTCCAGCTAAACTAAACATTAAATTCATATAAGACTGATCAACAGGAGAAAAAAAAACTGAAGTGTTATTACTTGCACACGGAGGCCCAATACTAAAATCGAAACCTAAATAAATGACTAAGGCAGGTAGTTTCTATATTTTTTAGACAAAGGGAAAGAATCTGTGAGGATTTGGCAGGACAAAGAAAACTCAACTTTGGGAGCTTCAATTAATAAGGAATTCTAAACAGAATTTGGGACATGGTAGCGGTAAATGAGTAAAAAGTAACAAAGGTTGTTTATACAGCCATCTTGCTCTAAATCCCTGTCTCTGGTCATAGGGATGTCTCTACATCTTGGTACAGGGAGGGTGCCTTTCACATGGGAGCTTTATTTTCTGTTTTAAGGGGGACAGGTGGAAGACAATGACTCGAGTTGAGAACTCCGTTTCCCACACATACAAGGAATTCATGGTAATGTTTTTTTTTAATGCTTTATTTCTTGACCATGCCAAATAACAGACTAGATTATACTTTGTTTTGATCAATACTCCTAAAGTAGATTCGGAACTTAGTAAATTTATGATACTGACACACAAGCCAAACTATAATGTGGAAGCATAGATATTTATTATTGCTATATTTAATATACTTGGAAAAGTGGTAATAGTCTTAGAGATTTTATGATATGTTTATACATATGTATATGTATATTGTTGATTACATACATGCACCTAATTGTTTAAAACACACATTGTAGCAAATCTTCTGTAATTTATTTTTAGTTTTTCTCTCTTATGGCATAAAGTTATCTTTTAGCTTATATTTTCATATTATTGGTATAAACTTTTCTTCCTGAAAGTAGAATGTACAGTAGGTTTTTGTTTTCAGTAGCCCTTCTTCTGGCAGAAGGGGCTCATCTCTTTCTCTTGGTGGATTGAAGTGATTCTGTAAGGTTCAGATGGGCTGACCCTGCCCCTGGCTTCAGACTGGCCCACTGCTCAGACCTGCTTGTAATGAACACTACATTTTTCTGCCACCATTTTGATTGGTTCAGGACTAGGTATGTGACCCAAACTGTAACATTCAAAACTCTAGGACTTTTGCCTGAGATATTTAGAGTACTGTTAAGTCCAATAGTGTCACTGTTGACCATCTTTGTCACTACATAAGAAGAACCTGCTTGAAGTCGAAGAGAACAAAGCTAACCAGGGATAGAGAAGAGTGAGTCTTGAGGACACTGACTCTTAGTTATGGGACTTTTAAGTTATGTAAATTGATACCTTCCCTTTTTTGTTCAAGCCCATTGAGTTGGATATTCTTTTGTCTGCAAAGATCCCTGGACCACCTGGGTGGCTCAGTCAGTTAAGCTTCAAGGCTCAGGTCATGATCTCCAGGTTCTGAGTTCAAGCTGTGTAAGGCCTGTGTAAGCCCAGACACTGGAGTCTGCTTCAGATTCTGTGTCTCTCCTTCTCTTTGCCCCTCCCCTGCTCATGTTCTGTCTTTCTCTGTCTCTCAAAAAATAAATAAATGTTAAAAAAAAAGATGCCTAAGAGGGAGTAATGGTTTTGGAATTTTAAATAAACTAATGATGCACACTTAAACACAAGCTTGAATTCCCAATTGAAAAGTAACTTTAATGTTTCACCTTAATTTTTTAATATGTAACTTTTGCCTTAATATTTCTTATGCCAATAACTTTTTGAAAAAAATTTTTAATGTTTATTTATTTTTGAGAGAGGGACAGAGACAGAGTGTGAGTGGTGGAGGGGTAGAGAGAGGGAGACACACAATCCAGAGCAGGCTCCAAGCTCTGAGCTGTCAGCACAGAGCCTGAAGCGGGGCTCAAACTCATGAACCACAAGATCACGACCTGAGCCGAAGTCGGATGCTCAACCGACTGATCCACCCAGGTGTCCCACAGGCCAATAACTTTTTAATTAAATGTAAGTAAACATTCATCGATACTCTTCTTTTTCTTTTTTCTTCTCTCTCTCTTCTCATTCTTCCACTTTTGATACATCAGATTTAGAGAAGAAAGAATGTCAAGTCCCTTGAATAAAAAAAGGTTATCCTTTCATTTTTATAATGTTAGATTTTTAACATGCTATATACTCAGTCAAAAAGAAAAAAAAACCCTCTGTCAAAACAGTTTCATTACTCTCATTTTTAATTTTAATTTTTTTGGTAATGTGGGACTACTGCTGATTTGTGCAACAAAACATTATTTGCCGAATCCCTGTAATGATAGCAGCAAGTCTCCTGTTAGTCTTACCCCTTGGGACAAGGTTCACTGCCAACTACTTGCATCTACTTTTTGCAGATTCAGCAATTTAGAAATAGACTGAACTGAATCGAATAACCTGCCATTATTAACATTTAAACTATTCGCGTCCACAATTTGACATTTAAGTGTCTTGAGAGCTTCCCAATTGTGATGCTGTGCTCTTGATTTCTGTTGTATCCATTGAAAGTATTTTATTCAGAAGTGTCTGATTTTGTGTATCACTATTGAAACAGTCAATAGTTATAAACATTCCAAGTCAGCCCCCCTGAAAAAAGTCATTCCATGTTTTCTCTTGTGATTATAGATATTTAATTTTTGAAAGGTTGAATGCAGGTGCATTCCACTTTTAGAATATTAAAATTACATATTTAATTACATAAAAATTAATTTATAATGTGTTGCTTGAATTCTAAGTGAAATTCCTTAAGGATTTACTGAAATGGCAAGTTCTTTGAAGGATTAAATATTTTATAGTACTAGTCTGCTTTATTTATTTTTCTCTGTATATGCATAATAATTTTGTCTGTTCTTGTGAAAAATAATAGATCAAAAGAGAAGTTTTGTTTTATTTAATATTCAAACAGAATTTCTTAAATCTTGAATGTGAACCAGGAAATTTTCTAAGCATTCTAGTATCTCTTAAGGAACTCATAGTATAGATGAGAATACAGTGAATATCAGTGTTGGTGGCCATGACCTTTCTGTGTATACAATGAAAAAAAAATAGTATCCACTTCCAAGAAACTTAAAATGTAGTTTGGAAAAGAACACATACAAACAATAAATGATACAAGCCATATCTGGGTAAATTAGAAATACTGTTCTAGGGGTGCCTGGGTGGCTCAGTCGGTTGAGCGTCCAACTTCAGCTCAGGTCATGATCTCACGGTTCGTGAGTTCGAGCCCCTCGTCGGGCTCTGGGCTGATGGCTCAGAGCCCGGAGCCTGCTTCTGATCCTATGTCTCCCTCTCTCTCTGCCCCTCCCCCATTCATGCTCTGTCTCTCTCTGTCTCAAAAATAAATAAACATTAAAAAAAATTAAAAAAAAAATACTGTTCTATAGTGTTGGCAATTCTGTAGGTAACCGGAAGAAGTAGAGGGAACTTTCATTTGAGGAGAATACAATTAGTAAAATTTGGATATGCAGTTAGCAAGTGGCAGAGTACTCCAAGTTAGAGCAAAGGTTTATTAAAAACCTCAGAGATATGGGAAACAGAAGATATTTAAGGGAGATTAGTTTTACTTGAGGGGTATGTATAATGATTGGCAGCTAAAGTGTAAAGTTAGAGTGTTTCTGAGATGGAAGTTGTGGAATGAGTAGTATTGCCAGAAAATTAATCTGGTGATAGATATATAAATAGGAGTAGGCAGGAATTGCCTAGAGAGAGGATGTTTTCTTTGAAGGAATTATTATAGGAATATTAAAGGAAGATATTAGGAAGTAGGGCAGGGTATTGTAAAAGGAATACAGGGAATTAATGTTAGACTTATTATTATGGTGCTAGAGTTTATGTGATTTTTCTGGTTAACTAAATCCAAAAGAGAAATAGTAGAAATTATTTTCCAAAGTCACATACAATATCTCCAAGCTTACTGTGTTAGAGAATGGTGGTTATGAAGCTATGGTTAGCATTAACTTCATGTTCTTTAAAATTTCCATAATACCATCTATACTCTGAGGTTTTAGGTGTTCCTCATCTACACATGCCATTTTTCTCCATGGGAAGCTATGGTATAGATGGATCTAGATTAAAGTGCTAGAATAAACATGAAAGCATTTGGACAATAGGAAAATATGTAAGTTGTTTATTTCACTTTATAAAGAATTATATTCTGAAAAAAACAGGTTAGAGGAATATTACTGTTTCCTTGATGATAGTGGAAGTATAATTATTATATCAATATATAATTACAAATTAATGAAATTTTAATGTATCATGAAATATTAATATAGTTCTTCGAACTCTTTCCTTGGCCTCTTGTGTGGTATTTTTTATTTATTGTGTGACATGATAATCATACAATTGTTGTGAAAGAGTTGTTTCATTTTGAAGCATGAAAGAGTTAAATCCTTAAAAACACTCTGGGTTGAAATTTCATAGATATTCTGATCACAAAAGAGTACTTTCCAACAAAACTTGAGGAATTCCTCTTGGGGCCTTTTTACACCCAAAGCAAAATTATTTTTCTCATTTGAATTTTTTTCTAATCTTTTTTTAACTCTTGAAAACTTATCTAATGACTTTAATTTAAAAATGGTAACTTCCTATTGGTTTTTAATGACAATGTCAGTTTTAGAATAGTTCCTGGTTTCTTAAAAGAAGACAAAGGTTAATGAATCCTGTAAGAGCCAAGTAAATGAGTTTTGCTAATTTTTTAACAAGTAGAGAGTTTCAGAACTGTAGAATATATATATATATATATATATATATATATATATATATATATATAGTGTGTGTGTGTGTGTGTGTGTGTGTGTGTGTGTGTGTGTGTGTGTGTATTCTTGAAAGGCCACATGTGTCTGGAGCTACTCCACATAATGAAGCAAGTAAGCAGTGTGGGGTGTATCTTTAATCTAATTCTATGCTTATGTGACTCATACGTGCATAGGTTTATTTCAAACTGTGATTACTTGAATTTCAATTCACATATTGAAGTTTTTTTTTCTTTTAAAAATATGTAATAAGATCCAGTGCCAAGAAAAATCTGCATCTACATTTTGTTTTAAGTTTATTTATTTATTTTGAGAGAGAGAGAGCACACCAGCGGGGCAGAGAGAGAGAGAGAATCCCAAGCAGTCTCTGCGCTGTCAGCACAGAGCCTGATGAAGGGCTCGAACTCAGTGAACCCTCAGATCATGACCTGAACCGAAATCAAGAGCCACCCAGCTGACTGAGCCACCCAGGTGCTCTAGCTTTTATTTTCTTAAGATTTACAATACCAAATATCTCCCCAGATGTTGGAAAATATTAAATACTCTGGGTAGATTTTGTCTTTGACTTTGGATCAGGCTATCAGCTGTTAGGTTAAAACCACTGCATAGCTTTATAATATAGAGCATGCTGTTTGTAAACAATCACCGTCAAGTCTTGATTTTTTCCTCTGAGTTTAACTCTTTCAGTTAGCTCTGACCAGATTATAGACATGTATTAGCCTCTGCCATCACCCTAGTTTCCACTAAGCAAGTTGACAGGTGAATGAGCCTTGGAAGTGCCCTGGCCCTGACTATGGAATTAGGAATGCAGTGGAGAGTCAGTGGAGGAAATAAAGCAGAGAATATTTTCCCCAAACAAACAGATTCTAGGTACATAGTGAGGGCTAAAGGGGAGGAAGATGATTTGACAGTGAGAGAGGATCAGTTGCAGGACTCAACATTATAAAACAGTTCTCTCACACAGAATCATTTATGGACCATTATGAGTTTTCACAATGTGTCCAACTTTGTTCTGGTTGTTTGGGGAAGCATGGTTAACAACACTGACTAAGAAGAACTTAAATCTAGTGAAGGGTCAGGTGTGAACAGGTGTTCACATCTAAAAGGAACAAGGAAGATCACCTTTAACACTTAAGTTCTTTGGTGTGACAAAAGTCTTTCCAACTGCCATATGAAAAAGGTACATTGATCCCAATTTATAGATGAAAAAAGAGCCCGGAAAATGTAAGTAAATTGTCCAAAGTCATATACTTACTAAGTGAGAGACTGGGATTTAAGCATATCAGTCTGAATAAAAAAACTGATGTCCTGGGGTGCCTAGGTGGCTCAGTTGGTTAAGCGTCTGACTTCGGCTCTGGTCATGGTCTTGCAGTTTGTGAGTTTGAGCCCTGTGTCGGGCTCTGTGCTGACATCTCAGAGACTTGAGCTTGCTTTGGATTCTGTGTCTCCCCTTCTCTCTGTACCTCCCCCACTCATGTTCTGTTTCTCTCTCTCTCTCTCTCTCTCTCTCTCTCAAAAATAAATAAACATTAAAAAGCTGATTTCCTTTTCACCACAGCACACACGGCTCTAGAAGTTTGTGGAGTATTATGAACATACATAAGCAAAGTCCCTGGGAACATGGTCTTAGGAGGGGCAATCTTTTCTGAGCTCTGCCACTTAGATCTGTGGCCTTAGACTGGTTACTTGAAATTGTTAGCCTTAGTGGGGTAATCATATATCTGCCTAATCAGATTATTGTGAGGATAAAGATAATAAATATAAAGCATTTAGCACAGTGCCTGGGACATAATAAGCATTAAAATATGCTCTCTCTTATTATCATTATCATCATTACTATTTATGATATTTTATTATTCTTTCATGATGAGGAAAGCTATTTGCCCTTTTATAATTTGTAACTGGAATGAAGGACCATGGCCTGAAAGGGCAAGAAAGAATATAAGTATAGATTTAAAGATCTAAAATTTGGGAGATGCTAGATATATAAAATCTGTACTCTTGGTTTCAACATTATTTGAAAAATTTAACTGAATTGTCACTACGTATATGGATCATTTTGGTGTTAAATATTCAAATTAGATGTATATTTTCCGTTCTTGAGTTATTTTCGTATGAGACAAAGCAAGTACATGTAATGATGGCATCATTAAAAACACAGCATATTTAATAGAAAACATAAATGAGTTATTTATAGTATTTGCATAAATACATTTGTGCCATATACATTCTTCTTTTTTGAGTTTTAAGTAATGCTGTATTGCAATTGCATATTAACCTTACAATTATACACAAGCTATGCAATTAAATGCTCACTTAAAATTAGCAATTATAAATTTTCCTGCATATATAGTAGCTCCTAAAGAATGTAATGCACTTGCAGTAATATCTACTATATTGTGTGTTGGTTTTCTGCTGTTCAGCAAAGGGATAGAGTGGGGAAATAATTTCACACTGCATATAATGCATCTGATATGAAGGAAACTTGAAAATTATTTAGTTACAGATTTCTCTGACCAGGCTTGCAAAGTGGCATATATTATGTTAATGGGCAAGCATTTGAAAATGAATTTGAATATTAAATGCACTAAGTTTGGGTTCTGACATGAAGGAAGGCATAGTTGATACACAATTTACAAACAGGTTCTTGTTAACTCTTTTGTTGCTGTGGCTCACAGTCATGCTTTGTGCTTAACATTTGTAATCTTATAATTTTTTCGTCACCGAAAATTCCATAATATTGAAATCTGTTAGACTGTACAAATGAAGTTCTTTTAGAGTATTAGATTTTTAGGCATATTCTACATTCAACTGTGCTCCTTGTTCAATGAAAAATTGTTGCTTATTCATTGAAAGTTATAAGTAGAAAAGAAATGAGCAACATCAATCACTGTATTAATGATATACTATATTTTTCTAGCTTTCATTTGTAAAGGAGCACAATTTGAGTGGGTATATATTGGAATGTATCCTACCAAGCCACCATATATATTCAACCAAAATATCTGGTTTTCAAGTCATAGCAGAGGTCACATATTTACTGACTGTTGGACTCAGAGTATTTAAATTTACAGAAAATGAATAGTTAACAATAAACCTTCCCACCAAAGCATATTTTTATTGAAAGAGCAAAACATTACAGTACACCGGATGTTTTAGGTCATTTATTTTGTTTTTGCTCTGGGTCATTTTCCAAAAGCACTTCTGCTCTCTAGCGTTAAAATGAGAGTCACTCTACTCCCCAGATATTACCCAGCAGCACTTGGGGGCTCTTAATGATTAATACCATCACCGTCCAGCCACAAACCTTTCTGCTGCAGATAATGCCAGGCAGCAAGTGCGCTTGACACTTTTAATGTATAATTAAGTAGGAAAAGTCAGCACTCAGTATGCAAATTTTTCAAAATGATAAATGATGCCATACAGCAGTAGGGATTGATTTGGTGTAAATGAAACTAATTAAGGAAATGTCAAACATAATTAATAAAACAGGTTTAAGCTGCAAAACATTGTCAATTGAATGAATGAGGAGGCATTGGCTCCCATTGTTTCTGCTTTATTTAGGGCTTGTGTTTAGCTTGTACTCTGTTCCTAAATGCACTTTTGCTACCTCGCACCCTCCACTACCAATTCCCAGAGAGGGGGAAAATAAATTTGCTTGTCTCTCCACTGACTGCAGAAATTAATTGCAGAAATCTTGTCCCATCCAAGTGTTACATTCACTCACAGGACATTAACATAACTAATTTGAAAGAGCCCAAATGACTGCATAATAGAGCACTGTCAGTATGCCTGACAGTCTTTGGTCATACCAAATTAGCTTGGTTTTCTAATTGAAATTTTTTTCCTTGGACTCTTTTTATAATTTTTTCCTCAGCTATTCATTTTTGATAAGAACAAAGGTTTTATAATTTACAAAAGAGTGCTTGACCTATAATTACTAGGAGGAAATTAGGGGAGGTAGAAAAGTCAGATTTAGTCCTGGTAATGATGCTGGAGACCTTGCTCCCTCTAGGGAGCCTGAAGAATAATGGAATCTTCTATTTTTACGGGCGACCTGTGCACTGGTGCTGACTCTAACTGTGAATCCACTTTACTTTGCAGATCACTTGCTTAACACTAAAAGTGCCAGCAGAATGGCAGGCCATTACTTCAAATGTCATTCAAACCAGTGCCTTTTCCACATGCCCTTCCTGCTCAAAGAGCGAATGGAAGAACATCTGCCAGTTTTCTTATTGTGCCCTTGTAAATCTTCCATGTAGAGTTTTATGCAACTTAATTTATGAACCTTTTGGATAAATAAGGGTGGGGGGGGTAAGGAGTTGGTCAAGAGTAGGAAATTTTAGGTGTGCTAAAATGGTTTAGCGAACAAAATCTAATGGTTCTTGGTTTTAAAATCATGTCACCTGCATGTGATGGCTATAATCTTCACAGGGTTTTTAAAGGCCTGCTAAAGCTATATCCTCAATATGGAGATCTTTTCTCAAAAGGGTGGCTTTCCTGTTAATTAGGTCATAAAATGGAATAAGAATGGAAGCAGCCCGTTCCTTTTACACTTTCAATTGTGAGTGATATGCTCAGTATGTTTTAGATTAATTGGGGAAGTTGTATGCAACCAAAGTTGTAGATTGCACAAGAAGGCAGGTGGGATATACACGCTCTTCCTAATCCATGACATTTCTACTGAGTATATAGGTAGAGGTACAAGTGCAGAGGCATGGGCTTATTTGCTTAAAGTCTTCTATACAATCCTCTATTTTTATAGCTTCTTCTTTAATTTGGGTCTAGAAATATAAGCAAAGTTTATTTATATCCCATAGAGAGTGTTAAGATTCTTGACTTTGAACTCCCTAAGTCTTTTTGGGGCTTATTTCGTTCTGGATGCTATCCAATATATTCTCTCTAGTTATCACATATTACACATACAGTTATCTAATAATTTTATCACATTGTTTGATTGCTTTATTCTTTATCAGGATATGTGTCTTGGGCTCTCTTCGAATATCTGCAACTGAATTGCAGTTGTGTGCAACTGAAAGAATAGATGGGTTGTCATTTTCTACTTCGTCTTTAAATGGAATGGGTATGGGATTGATCAATAGAGTTCAAAATAAATCATTATTACTTTATCTCAGACTACAAATAAGTACCTCAGGTTTATCTATCTAACATTTACATCAATAATTTTGAGGGACTTTTCTGAAGCAAACCTAATTCTAACACCCCCTCCCAAATTATAAAATGTGAATTAAGGAATTTATTATCTCATAAAAATGAAAAATCTGAGTTCAGTTTTCCATCACATTCATTAGTCATAGCTGAATAAAGTAGCTTAAATAATGTTATTAAGATCAGGTATTTCTCTTTCTCTTTCTCCACATCTCTTGGTTCTGCTTTCCTTTGTGTTGATTTCATCTCCATCTCGTGGGTTCCAATAGTTCCACGATTAAGATTATATCAACTCTAACAGTTAAGTGCAATGAGAGATAGTTATTTTCCAGGCACTTAAAAACTGTCCCAGGATTATCTCTGATTGCACCTCCAAAAGCAAAGTATTCATCCTAGAATCCTTTGAAGAACTTTCAAAATTCAATGATCAGAAAACGATCTTTAAAAATGGGTCAGAGGATTTGAACAAGCAAAAAGAGATACAACTGGCAAAAAGATACATGAGAATATGAGCAACCTTGTTAACATTTAGGGGAATGCGAGTTAAAATCTGATGCGATGCCATTAGCACCAGGCATATGGAATACTTTGAAGGTCCAGCCTTGAACAGCGCCATACAAAGCCTACCCTAAAACAGTGCCATACAAAGCCAAGTGAACTGAGAGCAGGGAGGAGACATCCCCTGAAGGCATTTTTATCAAAGGAAAGCAACACTGAGAAAATATTGGAAACGCAATAGGTATACCTTCCAAAAGTATACAGTACAGTCTCTAACAGCAGAACATATACTCAGTATGGACTTATTCACTACTCAATGTTACTAACTTAATGAAAAAATTAAAAAAAAATATGTAAGTTTTCTGTGAGTGAAAAAATTCGGTATGATTATGATTATTACTTTAATAGAAGATATATACACAAATAATGTCAATATTTTGGTTGTTAATGCTTTGGGATTTATAAGTGAAAAAGGGAAACATTTTTCGACTCTGTTTTGAAATAATTTACATTTATAGAAGATTTGCAAAGAAGCACTGAGAATTCACTATGCCCTTCACAAATCATTCTCAAATCTTAACAGATTACATAACCATGGTGTATTTAGCAAAACTAAGAAATTAACATTGAGGCAATAATATTAACCAAACTATAGACTTTATGTGTTTTTTACTCTTTTTACTGTCCCTGCATTTAGTGCAGAATATCATTGTTGCATTTAGTCTTTGATGTCTCTATAGTCCTGTCCAATCTGTGACAGTGTCTCAGCCTTTTCTTGCCTTTCATGACCTTGACACTTTTGAAGTGTACTGGTCAGTATTTTTTAGCTATTTGGGATTGTCTGATGTTTTCTCATGATTAGATTGAGGTTATGCATTATTGGAAAGTACACCACAACGTGATGTGCCCTTTCCATTGCATCGTATCAGAGTACCTTATATCAGTGTGATTTATTACGGTGATGCTAACCATGGTCACTTGGTTGAAGTGCTATCTTCCAGGTTCCTCCAGTGTAAAATTATGATTTTTACCTTTGCGTATTCTACTGGTTATAAGTGAGTTACTAAAGTTAGCTAATACTCCAGAGGAGGAAAATTAAGCTCCACCTACTTCAAGGAGGAGTATCAAAGAATTTGAAAATATATGTTCAAACTATTATAGTAACATAAATATTTTGGGAAGATGCCTAGAGGCCATGCAACTACCCTGTTTCTCCTTAAGTTTTTGCTGACTGAAAATTTTAGTATTCATCTGTGGCTATTGCTTACAGTGATAACTACTGTGGTGGTCTACTGGTGATTTTATATTTTTCTCATTTCTTCTATATTTTTTCCAGTACTACTGTAAGGAAAATGGACTCCTTCTGCATTTATTTATTCAAATATTTATTATATCAGCCTGGTAAAAGAAAAGTCGATTTGGAGTAATTACATTACTTGATTTTAAGTCATAATATAAAGCTACAATTTTAAGACTTAGTATAAAGCTACAACACAATGTGACACTGGATGAAAGGAACAGAAAAATAAATGAAACTCAGCCTAACCTTACATTTTACACACAGAAATTCACTCAAAATGAATCATAGCTCTAAATGTAAAACACAAAACTATAAAACTTTTAGAGGAAGATATAAGAGAAAATTTAGGTGGCTGGGGGTAGATGAAGTTTTAAGGAAAAGATAAATTACACTTTATCAGAATTAAAAAAATCCTGACTCTGTGAAAGACACTTTAAGGAAATGAAAACCAACTATAGATTGAGTAAAAAATATTTGTAGGTTAAACAACCCACAAGTGAAACGTATTCAGAATATATGAAGAACTTTCAAAATTCAACAGTCAGAAAACAATCTTTAAAAGTTGGTCACAGGATTTGAACAAACAGAAAGAGATACAACTGGCAAAATGTACAAGAGAGTATGTGCAACCTTGTTAGTCTTTAGGGGAACGCCAGTTAAAATCATGATGCAATGCCACTATACACATCTATGAGAATGACTAAGTTAAAAAAAATAAAAAATACTGACTTTACTAAGGGCTGACAAGCATGCAAAGCAGTGGGAATGCAGAATGGTATAGCCAGCCACTCTGAAAACATTGTGGCAATTTTTTATACAGTGAAACATACACTTACCATATGACCCAGCAATCCCACTCCTCGGTATTTAAGCCTGGAGAAGAGAAAACCACTGTTTACACAAATATCTGTACAAAAATATTGATAGCAGCTCTATTCATATTTGTAAAACACAACAAAACAAAAAAAAAATACACAGCTGGAATGAACCCAAATGTCCTTCAGTGGTTGCATGGGTAAATAAACTGTGCGTATCTATACAATGGGATACTAATCAGCAACAACAAAAAACGAACAAACCGCTGATACATGCAAGGTATTAGGCAGAATGGGAAAAAAAGCCAGTTGTAGGAGGTTATATATACTGTATGATTCCATTTGTATGAAATTTTGAAAAGAAAAACAACCGTAGAGAACAGATGAGTGATTGTGGCTATAAGGTCAGGGGAGGAAGTAAGTATAAAAGGATGGCACAAGAGAATTCTGTGGTGTGATAGAACTGTTCTGTGTCCTGGTTGTGGTGGTTATTACACAGATCCATAACATATGTTAAAATTTATTGAACTGTTTATCAAGAGAAAAAAGTCAATACTATTGCATGAAAATTCTAAGTACGAAAATAAAAAAAATAAAATCAATACAGACTCAAGGATAATTATCTTATTCTTTGTTAAAACCCAATATTATTGTTATTTATTTATTTTTACTCAAATGGTTTCAGCGCTGACTATTGGGATCTCTTTCAGAGCTCCCTGTATAAATATGGTTTTTATTGGCATTGTTTTATGAAGATTTCATCAATGAGAGTCTAACCTTAACTGAAAGGTCAAGAGAGGCAATTAATTGAATAATTGTTCATTGGAAAATGATTAAATTCTTCTGATTATTCAGTTCTAATAGAGATAACATCTGGTTGGCCCAGATTAGTTTGTAATAGATTACTTCTTGTGATAGACATTCTAGCCAATTTGTGAGTTCCTACTTTGTAACATTTAATTCATATTTTCCATTTCAAGATGATATATATTGATTCATTCAGTTTTCTACGTTAGCCTCACAGGACTATCTTTTAACTGACTTTTCCCCAGCTAGTGTACTGAGTAGTTAGATGCTTATTTGAAATACAAAGAAATCTATTACTGACAATTATTTAACATAAATTGATTAATTTATGAAAAGCAGAAAATGTGTTTGTGTTTTCTATCAGGGATTGATACCAATATTTTAAAGCACAGTTAGGGACTACATAATTAATTTGGTTAGCATTAATTTTGGTAAGTAAAATCATTATTTCCTTTACATGGTGGAACACTAAATGTTGCACTTACTAATCAATTATGGTACAAGGTAAAATTTATAAATAAAACATTTAAAATAATTTGACAGAAAATTATTTGGTAGAATATTTTTAAAAGAATGATAAAAATTCCATGCTCTTGTGAAATATGCTTTGGGGATGATATCCCTTGGAAATAGTGTAAACAATTCTAAGTATAATCAAAATGCATTTCAAACTTGCAAATAGATTTCCATTGTCCTTTTTTAAAAAAAATGTAAGTTAATCCTTGTTAATACCTATTATTTTTCCTAAGGAAAAAAAAAGGAAAAGCATGAGTATATGTGAAGGAAAGTGTGTGTGTGTGTGTGTGTGTGTGTGTGTGTGTGTGTGTGTGTGTGACAGACATAGAGACAGAGAATATGAGAATATACTGGCCCTTTTATGTACAAGAGCACTTGTATGGCCTTAGTGCCATAAATCTTCTGGGCATTTAGAAGGACTGTTATTTGTGGGAGAAGAATATGGTATGGTTGCTACAAGTGATGGGCAAAACAAACAGAGAACTAGTTTTAATGCTTCTGATAATAATAACCGATTGACTCTAAGGTAGGCAGAAAATTACAGAGGCAGAGCTCCATTTGGTATACAATTATGAATGTGTCTTAATGTCTTGATGCTCTAATTATCTATTAGAAACAATAGTAGTAACAGCTGTATCAAGTCAAGATAATATTAGCATTACCTGAGTCACTATTACCTTTCCTCTTCTTCATAGTATTCCCCTCTTAATCCAAAGAACGATTGTTTGGTACTGTGTGGAAATTGTTTATTTCTCCTAATGATTTGGCATGAATCATTACCTACGATACCCAAGTATTAGTTTTCTTTCAACCCAGTCTTCCCAACTTTGAAATGTAGGCCAAGAAATGTTTGTATTTGCCTCAAGAAAATGCCTTTTCCCCCCTTTTTTAAAGGGCAGTGTGATTACAGTCCCCTACTATCACAAATCCTGCGGGCAAGTTTCCCAGGTTTGAGGAAATCACAGAGGTCAGCACATCCAGAGTGCAATGGATGAGCCTCACCCTGGGAAAACCACCTTTGTGATCATGGTAACCCTCCTGCCATGTAAATATTCAGTGAAATGCTTTTTAACCTGGCATAGCTCTTATAAGAGATTTCAAAGTCTTAGAGCCTTTTCGTTTGAGGCTGTGATAAATGACAGAAGACTGGAAGTGGCATAGGCATAGGGACCAAGACATAAATGTTTCCTAGAAATCTCAGGACAGGACTGGCCTAGAATGGAAACCTTCCAGAGCAGCTGCAGCCTGGACTGTGCAAGGGTGGTCTCTCTGGAGTGGATTTATGCCCCTGGAGTGTACTTTCAAGTGGCCCATTTTCTTTAGTGGAAATGAGTCAGTTTATAGCTTTACACCTGTGTATCACAGCTCCACATGGATTTGCCCATAATGGAGGCTTCTGGAGCTTTCTCAAAGTCACAGGGTTGAGAGCCACTGTCCAGACTGATGTTGACACTAAACAGACATCAGACACACAGGAATAAAAACGTTTCATAATTAGGTCATAGAAAGTATCCCTTATATCCTTTGCAAACTGGAATGAGGCAGCAAAACCAATTTATTTTCTTGCAAACATTTTCAATGAGCACTTAGTGAGGGACTAATGCCTGTGTATTTGGAGTAATACACAGAAGGTACAAGCACTGCAGGAGGTATTCTCAACAAATATCTAAACGAGCTTTAAGAATTAACTGGGCAAGCACTTTCTGGTCTTTCTGATTCCCAGAGGTTGGAGCACAGTAATTGATTTCCCCGACTCATTGAGTCAAACATGAGGTACAAGGATGAATAAAACATAGTCCTTGACCTCAAGTAGATGGACGAAACATTCTAACAGGAGAAGAATTTTATGATGAATATAAATACAAACATTAAACGTGTTAGAATACAGTGAAGATGAACTAATTTTGTTGAGATTTAACACACATTCTTTCATAAAAGACTCACACCAGCCCTGCGAGGCAAGCAGTAGTACCCAGTTAGCAAATGAGAAAATGAAATCCTTCAGTGAGTCATTCCGTCTCACACAGTTAGTAAGGAACAGATTTAGGATTCGAATTTCTATTGTGTTTTTTCCTTCATCTCTGTGTACTTCCATTACACTGATCAGAAACAAGGATACAGCTGAGTGTGTGTGTGGGGGGGAACGTTGCCAACAAGCCTGCAGGTAGAGTCAAGAAAGATCATATGTTAAAAACGCGTTTCAAAGGTGAGATAGGAATTTAAGTCATCAACAAAATGATGAGCACTTTACGCGCGAAGGTTCAGAGTCATGTCACACATTTTAGGGCAATCCAGAATGTTTTTTCTGTTTTAGGATAATTAGAGAATAAATCAGTAATTAAATTTTTATGCAGATAAGAACCAAGTAATTTACTATGGAAACTATGAGCTACTTCAAGTAGTTCCCCAAGTAGGAAAAGAATTAAAATAAAATCATAAAATACCAGCTTCCCAAAGCATCCTTTTCTTTATTTTCAACAATAAATGAAATAGCACTCTGCTTTTAAAGGACTCACTGTCAAAAAAAAATAAAAATAAAGGACTCACTGTCTCTTGCTCATTGTCGGCAGTTACAGAGATGGTTAGTTGAACATATCCCTGATGATTTTATTCATCCTCTATTAAAATTTAACACAACTATAATGTGGCTGTTTTTCACTGGACTTGCCCTAGGAAAAATGCTTATCTATGATATTTGCCTTTTGGGATCATTTATTTTCTTTTTTTAAAACTATTTTTAATGTTTTATTTATTTTTGAGAGAGAGAGAGAGAGAGAGAGAGAGAGAGAGAGAGAGAGAAATTGAGGGGGGAGGGGCAGAGAGAGAGACACAGAATCCGAAGCAGGCTCCAGGCTCTGAGCTGTCAGCACAGAGCTGGATGCGGGGCTTGAACTCACAAACCGTTAGCTCATGAGCTGAGCTGAAGTCAGATGCTTAACTGACTGAGCCACCCAGGCACCCTTGTGATCATTTCTCATCTATCTTTCTTTAAAATAACTTATTAAAGTGTCTAGTTTCTCACCCTTCATCAATACTTCCTTATCCCATTTATGACAAAAACCAACAACTTACTCATCTCCCTGATAATGATAGATTGACACTGATATAAAGTGCTAGGAATTTGAATTCTATTGCTGTACTAAAGAATACTACTCCATTAAGAACTAGGAAATTTTTTCCTCTTAGATATCCAGAGATCCATATCAGTATCAGAAACCAATTTAACATTATACCACATCAACAAGTAAATAAGAAAATAATATGTAACAATTTAATAGATGTCTAAACAGTAATTACTAAAATTTGAAACCAAATCCTAATAAATGCCTTCTACAACATAAAAGTTCTTCTTTGCTAAATGGAAAAACAGTATTATAATCAATAGCAACATTTATGCATGACTGTGGGTATGTGTATGTCTGAGTGTACCGGTGTTTGCATTTTTTAAATTGAAGTGCAGTTCACATAATGTTACATTAGTTGCAGGGGTGCAAGGGAGTGATTGGACAAATCTATTGGACAAATTTATGCCAGACTGAACGCAAGTATAGCTACAATCTGTCACCGTGTGATGCTGTTACAATATCATCGACTAAATTCCCTATGCTGTACTTTTCATCCCTATGACTTATCTATTACATAATAGGAAGCCTGTATCTTCTACTCTCCTTCACCCATTTTGCCCATCCCCACATCCTCCTCTCCTCTGGCATTCATCTGTTTGTTTCTGTATAGGTCTGTTTCTGCTTTTTTTATATTCATTTGTTTTGTTTTTCAGTTTCCACACATAAGTTAAATCGTATGGTATTTGTCTTTCTCCAACGTATTTCACTTAGCGTAATACACTCTGGGTCCATTCATGTTGTTGCAAATGGAAAGATATTATTCTTTTTTATAGCTGAGTAATATTCGTGTGTGTGTGTGTGTGTGTGTGTGTGTGTGTGTATGTTTGTGTTTGTGTGGGTATCTATATATCTACCACATCTTGCTTCATTTGTTGATACATACTTGGGTAGTTTCCATATCTTGGCTGTTGTAAATAATGCGACAGCAAACAGCGGTGCATCTATCTTTTTGGATTAGTGTTTGTTTTCTTTGGGTAAATACCCAGTAGTCCAATTATTGGATCATATGATATTTCCATTTAAAATTTTGTGAGAAACTTCCATACTCTTTTCCACCATGGCTGCATCAATTTGCTTCCCATCAACAGTGCGTGAGACTTCTCTTTTCTCTACATTCTCACCAACACTTTTTGCTTCTTGTCTTTTTATTTTAGCCATTCTGACAGGTGTAAGGTCATTTTTTTTTTTAATTTTATTTTTTTAAATTTACATCCAACTTAACATATAGTGCAACAATGATTTCAGGAGTAGATTCCTTAATACCCCTTACCCATTTAGCCCATCTCTCCTCCCACACCCCCTCCAGTAACCCTCTGTTTGTTCTCCATATTTATGACTCTCTTCTCTTTTGTCCCCCTCCCTGTTTTTATATTATTTTTGTTTCCCTTTCCTTATGTTCATCTGTTTTGTCTCTTGAAGTCCTCATATGAGTGAAGTCATATGATATATGTCTTTCTCTGACTAATTTCACTTAGCATAATACCCTCAAGTACCATCCATGTAGTTGCAGATGGCAAGATTTCATTCTTTTTGTTTGCCATGTATCTTATTGTGGTTTTGAGTTGTATTTCCCTGATAATGAGCAATGTTGAGCATCTTTTCATGTGCTTGTTTGCCATTGTTATGTCTTCTTTGGAAAAATGTCTATTCGTGTCCTCTGCCTATTTTTAATCAGATTTTTTTTTTTTGGTGTTGAGTTATATAAGTTCTTTATATATTCTGCCTTTTTGTTTTGTTGATGGTTTTATTCACTGTGCAAGAGCATTTTATTTGGCTGTAGTCCCAAGACTATTTTTGGTTTTGTTTCCCTTGCCTGAGGAGACATGGATGAATGGTAATCCTCCAGAGAATTTATTGCCTATGTTTTCTTCTAGGAGTTTTATGGCTTTAGGTTTCATTTAGGCCTTTAATCCATTTTGAGGTGTTTTTTTTTTTGTATGATATAATAAAATGATTCCGCTTCCTTCTTTTGCATGTAGCTATCCAGTTTTCCCACCACCATTTATTGAAGAAGGTGCATATTCTTGCCTCCTTTATTGTAGAGTAATTGACGATGTAAGTGTGGGTTTATCTCTGGACTCTATTTTGTTCCCTTGATCTATGTATCTATTTTGTCCAGTACCATACTGTTTTGATTACTATAGCTTTATAGTTTATCTTGATATCTGGGATTGTTATAACTCCAGGTTCATTCTTCTTTCTCAAGATTGGTTGGGCTATTTGGTTCCATAAAAATGTTAGTATTATCTTTTCCAGTTCTGTAAAAATGTCATTGGTATTTTGATAGGGATTGCATTGAATCTGAGGATCACTTTTGGTAGTAGGGACATTTTAATAAGATTAATTTTTTTATTCCGTGAAAATGGAATATAATTTCCATTTGTTTGTGTAATCTTCAATGTCTTTCACCAATGTTTTAGAGTTTTCAGAGTCATGTGTCTATATTTTTAACAGAAAAGGGGAAATAGCTGTTTTTAGAGAGTCTTAAAGGGAATAGATTAACTTTAAAATCAGGAGTAATGCTTCTCTGTTGTTAATAAAACATTTAAATTCCTTGAGAATGGAAATATAAAGAAAAGTAAATGAGAAATAAGTATGGACCAGGAGTGTATTTATATATATGCACATACATATGTATACATATATATGAAATTATACACTTAGAACATCCATGTAAATCCATCGTAAACTAATACATATCTAAACATAATGTAAATATATAATTTTTCTTGTATTTCTATAATCCAGTAATTAATAAACTAGGAAATATAATTTTAAAGAGGGAGAGATTCCTCAGGATAACAAATATAGGAAATATTTAGGGATAAAGTTGTATTTTAATGTATGGTGAGACTTTATATGAAAACTGCATAATCTTATCATTTGAAAATTTGAATAATTGGACATAGTGAGCCAATTCTTGCAAGGGGCTACTACATATTTCCAAAAATGCAATTTTTAATTATATAAAATATAAAATAAAATTTAAATAATTGCACCAAAATTTGTAACATAATTCTTCATAAAAGTAAATTGGGAAACTGTTTGTTAGGAGAAAATATGTAGGATTATTAAATAATAAAAAAGTGACCTGCCCCATCAAACATTAAAACATATTGTTTAGTATCAATACATAAAATATTACAATTGTGCAACGTTGTAGACATTAAGTGGAATAGAAGGTAGAGATCTGAAATATCAATAATTATATACCAATTCTTATTGTGTGATAACATAAATTTTCTAAAAAAAACCACATTAAAACAGTTATATAAGTGTGTTTGGAACAATTGTGGAAAAATGTTATTTCCACCTTACCCTCTTAATTTAAAATAAATGGCAAGTTCATTAAATAGTTAAAAATGAGCATGAAACAAAAGAAAAAGTAGCATCTAATGGAATAGAATAATAGCTCTGTGGTAAAATAACATTTTTTCTTTGAATTAATAGAAGTTATAAAACTATGTATGCATATTAATTTTCTGGGAAAAAGATAAAACCTAAATAAAATAATAATATTATTTTTATATAAGTTGTAGATATTTTCCTCAACATGATAATGGTAATCTATATTCAAATTTGTAAGAAAGATTTGACATTCTAAATAAATTAATGGGCAAACAATATGATAGTTTGTAAAAGAGGCAATAAAACTGACAAATAAGGCATTAGCTTCTCTAGTTACCAAAATAAGGCAAAATAAAGCATTCATAGGGTAGTGTTTTACATAGTAAAATTAAAAAACAAGGGAACAAAACCCAAAACATCCAATACTGGCTATACTGAAAAGAAATGACCATATTAATTCATTACTGCTAATTTAGCAATTTAGTATAGCCTTTCTGAAAAGCAATATGGCAGAGAAATTAAAGTGCTTAGACTTAGGGGTACCTGGGTGACTCAGTTGGTTGAACGTCTGACTCTTGATTTTTGGCTCAGGTCATGATCTCACGGCTTGTGTGATCAAGGCCCTTGTCAGACTCTGAGCTGCCAGCATGGAGACTGCTTGGGATTGTCTCTCTCCCTCTCTCTCTGCCCCTCCCCTGCTCTCTCTCAAAATAAATAAATAAAGTTAAAAAAAATAAATTGCTTAGACTTAAATATTTTCATTCCTAATTTTATCCCAATTAAGCAATCAAACAGAAGCACAAATAGACACAAATATGTTCATTGTAGCTTTAACGATGACAGAAAAATATGAACAAAAGAGAAGAATGCCATAATAAAATATTTTGGCAACATACAATCTGTAGAATATGCATGCATTCATATGTGAATGTATGTGTGTATGTATATTTGTTACTGTAAATATGAAGGACATATAGAAAACCAAAATGTTTATGACATAAGCTAGGCAAAAACAGTGTAAAATATTTTACATTAATCTTGCAAATATATAAACACATGTGCCATACATCACCGATAGTGGTAGTAATAGGTTAATCACATAAGCTAATCAGCATTAACTCATTGGCTTGCTAACGTGTTAAAATAACAAGCTAATAAAATTCCTTGACTCTTAGATTTCTTGCCTTTCTGTTTAACTTTTTGCTAGATAACTACCATATTATGTTCTGACTTATGTACAAAAGTAATATACTAACCTAAACACTGAATGGATAGATTAAAAAAAAATAACGATTGTATAGAAAAACATAGTAACAAGTGTGGACACCGTAATAGGTATCATGTGTATTTTATTCTGGTGAGCTTTCCTCTACAGTCACATATATACCTGATTATCAATGCCTTCAATCCACCTATGGTGCCATTTCTCATTAAGATGGTAGTGAATTTAAAGTAGGTGGAAATATGATTTGCTAACTGCCAAATAATTCCAATGATTCATTTACTTATGCATTCTTACTACAAATATTTCTGAAGTGTATGGTATGCGCTTGGTATCATTCAGCCCTTAAACAAAACTGAAACTTCCTCTGTCATTAGTGAGCTTATACTTTTAGAGAAGAAAGGCAATTACCACAGACTCATTGGTGCCCTGCCTAGAGTGCCTGGGAACCATTTTGTTCCTTTGGTGTGCCTTCCTTCCAACTGCCACGGTAGAATTTTGCTGTAATGTCTCATATCTGTAACTTTTTCCAGAGTTTTGCTCTTAGGATACTGGAGCCATCTTGCTTGGAGATGCCTAGGAATTAAGCCTTTGCATTTCTACTGTCTTTAGGCAGCCTGTAGGCAATGACTGACTGACACTGTGTCTAAAAGTGTAATAACGTTTCTTCAAGGCTGGATATATTCTGTGGGACAATTCATGTTCCAGAACTCCCCTGTGGGATTAGGCTGAAGCTAAACTTCAAACTTTGCTTAACTTGCTCCTCTTCCTTGTCCTGCTCCCTCATTCCCATACAGGTTTCATCTGACAGCTTACTCCTAATAATCCATGAATCCAATCTCAGACTGCTTATGAAGAATCCAAACTAAGTTAATGATTAAACATGTAATTCCTTTCATGTGTTATGGGTGCTATGAAAGGTGAATAATAGAAAGCTGTGGATATACAGCATAGAAATCTTGGGGTGAGAGTAAGAGTTATTTTCCTTGAGGAAGGAACATTTAAATTGAGACCGTATATCTTGTATCTTTTTTCCTTTAAAATAGTGTGGCGTGCATTTGTGAAATGACTGGCTGTGGTTGAGGACTATAGTCTTTGATCATGACCGTCATGGAAATAATCAGTCCATATTATGACTGAACCCTTTTGTTCATTAGCTTCAGACTATTAACACTGGTCCCTGATGAAGAGTGAAACCAGCACATAGAGTGAAAAGTTACTAGGGCACAATATCTATCTCCATATATTAGGAAGCATCCATGAAACTGTAGGACTGAGCACTTCCTTCAACATGCATGCATATATTCATATATACATATAATTATCCACATGTGTGTGTTTCATCATTAACATACTCATTTTGGTAATGAAAACTGGCCAGTAGAATTTTGGTAGTGACCAAAATGATACTATGCTTAGCACAACTCTGTTAATAGCCTGTAGAGTTATCCTTCTGCCTAATAGCATAGAAATAACATTTTAAAAAACCAAAATTTACAGTTAAAACCCATACTGTGAAATAGATAGACTATTGATTCTCATGTATATCAGATTTATCCTACTTAAAACATGGATGGGGGCCCTGGGTGGCTGAGTCAGTTGACTGTCTGACTCTTGATTTCAGCTCAGGTCATGATCTCATGGTTCATGAGCTGGAGCCCTGCATCAGGCTCCGTGCTGTCAGTGCATAACCTGCTTGGGATTCTCTCTGTCTCCCTGTCTCTCTCCCCCTCCCCTGCTCTCTCTCTTTCTCTAAAAAATAAACAAATAATCTTTAAAAAATAAAGCACAGATAGTAAGTTTAAGATGCACTAAGCCCTGAGATCTTGGGAAAGAGAAAGAGTATAACTTTAAAGATAAAGCCATCGGCATGGCACTTTTGATGAAATCAAATAAGAAGGTAAAATAAGCCTACTGCTTTTAATTGCCTATGATGCACCAGACACCAGAAGGCACACTTATATATACACAGTTTTTAAATGGTTATTATTATGTCCCAAACACATTAAAATATTATTGATAAAGGCAAGTAATAATAAATGCTAATGATTCTTCTATTGCAGTGTTTAGAAGACAAGGTAAATTTAGCAAAGAAGTCTAGCATGGTTACATTCAAAATAATCCTATTTGGGGGGCGCCTGGGTGGCGCAGTCGGTTGGGCGTCCGACTTCAGCCAGGTCACGATCTCTCAGTCCGTGAGTTCGAGCCCCGCGTCAGGCTCTGGGCTGATGGCTCAGAGCCTGGAGCCTGTTTCCGATTCTGTGTTTCCCTCTCTCTCTGCCCCTCCCCCGTTCATGCTCTGTCTCTCTCTGTCCCAAAAATAAATAAATGTTGAAAAAAAAATTTAAAAAAAATCCTATTTGGGGTGTACAATATGATTTATCTATTACAAGCCAAATTTATTTAAAAATCCTCTTTGTGTTCATAATGAAATAGACCTAGAAGTATCAAAAGATTTACTGATGATATCACAGGGGCACTACAGCCATTGTAAGAATCATAAATTTACTAGGTTCTCTTATTCAGAAATTACTTTAAACAGTATAATCTATAATGTTTGAGAAAATAAGTTAAACATTCCCCAAATTATAGGACAATAAATTAATTTATAGGACAATAAATTAATCATCCAGAGATGATGTTTGTCAAAGTCTCTTGGGAAAACTGTATTAATAGTTTTGTCAGTCCAGTTATATAATAATCTTTCACTGATAATCACTTAGAGTTTTGAATTCTCTAAGAATACCAGAGGAAATAATTGTTTATTACATGGCAAAATTAAAAAAGTATTTATAAACATTGTCTTTTATTTGGAATTAACAGTAGATAAAATTCATATCACTGTTATTAAAAATATTTCCACAGTTATAATAGAAAGCATTTTGGAAACATTTAAAAGAGTTAATAGGGGAAGGAAAATATTTGCTCTAAATAATGGTTTAAATGCCATTGTAAGTGGAAACTGTGGAAGGTGTTAAATATGCATTTATTTTAGTAAAGTTTCCTCCTTCCCTTCCTTCCTTCCTTCCTTCCTTCCTTCCTTCCTTCCTTCCTTCCTCAGTGAAAAGTTCTGTTACAGCTCAACAAATTGTGAAACTGAGGGCTCTTGTATCCATGGCTCTTTGAAGATAATAGACTAACCTGATGTGCTTAGCCCCACAGTAAATTAATTACTTAGGGCTTAGGTGGTTTTATGCAGGACACAATCATTCTGGAGATGGAGTTGTTTATATGAAAAGGCATATTAAAGTTAGAACCTTGGAAAGAAGGTAGTGAGTAATATACAAAACAGGAATGCTAAGCACAGTTAATTAACAATTAAGAATTTCAGAATGTAAAGTTGAGTTAAATGCTATAGAGATAGCTGAGACAACTGTATCCTTAATATTATCACATATCACCATCTGGCAAGTAAATCAAATGACATTTACTCATTGAGGACCTTCATGCCCGAGAGTCAATAATTGAACAAGGCAATGTAGAGTAAAGCAGGCTTATACTCTAGTTGAGGAAATGAGACCTGATAAAATTAATGAATACAATGTTAAAATATAAGTGCATAATATTGTTACAGATAATGTACTTTGTTTTTAGCATGGGCAGTCAGAGAATGAGACACCCTAGTTTAACCTTTCATATATAGTATTTAATATTTTCCAAATAGCATACCTAAAGCACATAACTATGTACCTACCACCTTTGAGGTTTGTTGTGTTCTCCTCCCTGATCATGTGTTCCTTTCCTGTTGTGATTAGTACAAATTTAATATAGTCCTTCCTTTTTCTCTTAGGAGTTTATCATATATACCACTATATCATATGAATATGCTATAAATTACCCAATTTCTTGTCTTCGTGATATCTTTATTAATTCCTTATTTCTGTTTTCCTTGGGTTTATTATGTCATTCTTTTGCCAATTCTGCAGATTGCATGCTTTTTAACTTCAGCCATATAGACAGAGTTGGGTTAAAATCTCTCATTAAGGATTTGTCATCCTTGTATTCATTCATTTTTGCATTACATATTTTTTGAGTGGTTTTTAGGTGCATACCAATTTGGATTCATATCCTGTTGGTAAATTATAGCATATTATCTATATATACAGTTTCTCTTTATCTCTGCTAATTATTTTGCCCTAAAGTTTGTGTTGTCAGCAATTAAATAGTCATATCAGTTTTTCCTGGAGTATTATTTCCCCCATGCTTTTACTTTCTACCTTTCAATGCCATGGTTATAAGGATTTCTTGTAGATACCATACAGTGGGATTTCGTTTATATGCAGTCTAGCTCTTAAATGAAGGTTCAGAATGCTTTAACTTCAATCATCCTCCCTCTCTTCTTATATAATTCTATCATCCAGGATTTTTGTACTATATTGATATTTTTTCAATTTTAGCCTCTTAAATTAGACATTATTATTACATATACCATAAACATTATTTTAGATTTACCCATATGTTCATTATTTTTTCTAGGTTGATTTTCTTTCTTTCATATTTCCTTTAGTGAGGGTTTGGTTGTAGTAAACTCCCTCCAGTTTTGCTTATCTAAAAATGCTCTTCTTTGCACTTATTATTGAAAGATAATTTCTGAAATCATAGAATTATATTCTCATTTATTTTGTTTTATCACTTAAATATACTGTTCCACTGACTCTGGCTTTCCCTGTTGTTGTTAACCAGATTTCAATTTACTTGCGATTGGGAATTTTTTTTTTTTTTACTAGGTTTTAAAATAGTATCTTTCTTTTTTGTGTTATACATTTGACTATGGTGAGTCTAGGTATTGGCTTATTTTTATTTACCCCACTTGAGGATTATTGTCCTTAATGTATCTGTAGTTTATGTCTTTCTGAAAAATTCTTATTGCCTGTCCAACATTTTATATATATTTTCTTTTTCTTGAATTCCTCTCTTCCTAGAATTCATTGATGAATTTTGAACCTTCTCTTTCTTTTTACCCATGTCTCATAAACTTCCTATTAACTAAATTTTCTTTATCCTATAACAATCTCTGTAATTTCTTCAGATCTATCTCACAATTGACTAATTTCCCATTGACCTGAATTTGATGGGCTTTAATACTTTATCTATTCATCAATCGATCGATCTATTATCTATCTATCATCATCATCTATTATCATCTCTCTAATGAGACATTGCAAAGAAGGGATGAAAATACAGTAAGTAGAGGGGAGTGGTCTGACTACTCAACTTGACTTGGGGTGAACAAAGTTCTAATCCAAGGGTAGTATAGTAATATACCTACCTACCCACAGAAGATTTTCTTTTTCAGCTGTTTTCTGCTAAAACATTAGGTTTTAGTCTTTTTGTTTAACTATTCCTATCCTGAGTGTTTGTTTTTTCCCCCGTTTTATGGGTTTTCTGAAAATAAAGATTATACTCCCAATAACCTTTCATATAAACAAGAGAAGTTTTATTACCCAAAGTACAAATAATCTAACTAGGATACTGTACAGATGGGCCAAAGATAATGTCCCATCTGAGTTCCTTACTAGTGCCATTTTAAACTATTGTTCTGGTACAGCCATCTCCGGGTAGCTTCTAGACTCAAGAAAGCAGTCAAGAAGCGTAATTGGGTACTAGTGTCCACCCACAATCTGACCCTGGGAATACCCCAAATACCTTTTGGATCTTGTTCTTTTTTATCATTTTGCCAAAATTCAAATGCTCCCACTGAGGTAGCCCCTACACACTAACTCATCATTCAGTATGTGCAGGTGATTACTTCTAATTATTTTAGTATTTCTAATTATTAATAAACAAAGAATAAGTGATGTCATTCAGGTAATAGTGTATGTCTAAAGTTGACTGCTATCATTCTTGCAAATTTGCCTCTTTCCACTGGGGACAGATTAGGGAAATATTCAGGAGTTGAGATAATTGATTCATCTAAATAAATGAATTTTGGATGACAATACATTCATATTCATTATCTTTGGCCGTAAGATTTTGTTAATATTTTTATTTGGATTGAGAAACAGGGTAGTCTTCTTGGTTATAAAAGCTTACTCTTTCCCAGGCTCTGCCAGTTGTGCTAGTCAAAATGACAAATGCTAATGCTTATGTTGGGTATTTACATGCTTTGTAGATTACTGTGCAAAATCTGACTGCCACACTGTAGAAATAACTCTTAACAAGACCAAGCTTCACAGGAAAATGAAAACCTCAGTCTTTTCCTGACACAAGCCCATCCTACCATCCCAGTTTTCCTAGCTGATCCTTTGTCCTTTCCAGTTTGTCCTCTGACACTGCTAGCAGAGTTATTTCTTTAAAAGAGCCTTATGATCACCTCTCCTACCTAAAAGTCTTTAATAATTTCCCTTATTATTGGGATCAAGTTTAAACCTTTGCTTTAGATACAAGGCTTGTCATGACCGGTGTCTTGTCAACCATATTTTCCCATTCCCTTAACCTCCCCTACATGCAGTTCTTAGAAGAGACCCAATTCCCTTGTGCCTTAGACTTTTCACAAGGTTATCATTGTCTGATGCTCCTCTTATCCCCACAACTCCCCACCATTCCCTTTTAGTCTGCCTTTTTTTTTTTTCTATCTCTGTAGCTTGTGATTGTCCTGTGGGATACAATCTGGAAATCTTTAGTCTGGGTTGGATGGTTCTCTGAATTCTCTCAACACAGCATGCAGAGTATTTTATTATAATTATCCACTTATGTGGCTGATTACTGTGCTCTGATTAGTAGATTAGAAGCCCATTGAAAGCTGAGGCTGTGTCTTGATCATCTCAGTTTCTCTGGTGCCCAGAGCAGTGACCAACATAAAGTAAGTGAATAAAAAAAAAAAAAAACCAGTCTGGCTTAATAACCAGGGTTTAAATAAATGCCTTATTAAATTATGAAAATGATCTTTGAATATATATGCTGGAGGGATTGTACTGTCCTTCTAAGAATAGCATTTCATGACTTAGCTAAATAGGAAGAACAAAACCATTAGCCAACCTGAGTGTCAACACAGGGACAGTCTTCATCATTTTCCTTTTGAATTTATCTTCTGGCAGGGAAGCTTACAAAGTCGGCTTGGTGACCTATGTCAAAACATTTTCATGTTAACAATGGTGGAATTAGAAATGATTTATACTCATCATGTATAAAACTTGTGGGCCTGGACACTGATTAAGATTGGAGAATATGGAAGTTTATTATTTGCTCTGACTCCTCTATTAAAATCTTCCTTCTGTTATTTTCAGGTCTAGAAAAGGCGATTTAAAAAAAATAAACAAAAACCAAATCCCTTGTTTAATTGAATACAGTGTATACATTTTCACCTCTGGTTAGCATATTTATGGAGATATTTATATAATTTACATAAGTAGATGTTCATTATCTGTCTTACAGATATTCGGTTATGTCTTAACTGAATATTTATGGAGGGTAATTCTCATAAATTCCGTGTACACAGTGCCTGGCTCAGCACCATAACAAATGTGTAATACATGTTTTTTTATAATGATGTTAAAACGTTCAGTTGCAAAGGTGGGCTGTGGTCACATAATCTTCCTATTCCCTCTTCAATGAATAATTCAAGTAGTAGCCTTCACACTCCTCATAAGATTGAGAAGATATATCTATTCCCAAGTCTTGTTTTCTATTATTGAGATGTAAGGAGCTACTGCAAATGCAAAGTCTCTGGGGCCTTGTTACAGGGGCCAGCTTCAAGTTTCGTTTGTGAACTCCAAAGGATATGCCAGGAGAAACTTCAGAATGGAATCACTGGGGAGAAAGCAGGCACAGTTTCAGGGGCAGTGTCCATATTGCATGGAAAGTGTATGTGTATTTAGCAAAATAATGTATGTATGTGCGTGGATGGGGCATTCCTTCACTTCTGTTGTGTTTTGTGAACATAACCAAATGTTGAAATCTCTCTATGGATATTATTTGAAAATATACACACGAAAATGTGGATGGAAGATTTGAAAACAGGTGTTTTATGTATGATTATAATATGATGTTAAACATTAATTAGTTACTTGTCATCAACATATTATGTGAGAATCTCTAAAAAACATTTGTGTGTTTATGTGTTGGGAGAAAAACAAGGAAGGAAATGTAAACTAAAATGCAAAGCTATATGGGATTACCCAAATTATCTCATAACAATCATCTGAGGGACAACAGCAAAGTTCCTTAGGTTCTTTAACAATGACCATTAAAACATAGTGTTTATTAGATCAAAAGAAGGTAACCTGGGAAGTAGCTATGTTTATATTTAATGGATAGTGTTATGCCTTGAACAAAAAAAATATATCTCTATGCTAGCTGAGCCTTTTAATTTCATTCCAGATATGTAAAATTAAACGTAGCAAAATTATTTTTCTATGTTTCTAAAAGATCCTGTTTCATGAGAGAAAAGAGCATTAAACTTTATTAACAAATTTCTTATTATCATGGACAAACAACAACCCATTGGATTTTTTCTCTTCTCTAGGTTCTGACTTAATGAAACCCACCATTTTTTACACTCTAACTTTCCTATTTCAAGTGTTGCCTGGAAAGGAAATCTTAGGTGAGTATTCTCAAAAAATATTGCTTCATTTACAATTTTGAATAATACTTTCCTGAGAAGTCTGATGACAAAGACAGCCCAAACAGGAAAAACAGTAGAAAAGTTTATGACGTATAAAATGAATTCTTCAAAAGAATTTTGTTTCGAAATGCCAAGGGTTATAAGTCAAATATATGCAGCATATATTACTATTCATTACCTTGCATTGGCTGAAATTCATCTCTTCTGACAACCCTGGGTAAATCATGTTACATATTGCATAAAATATGAGTGCTGGTCCTTTTCTGAAGATGCCACTTAGTGTGGGAACTCACTGCCATTGGCTGCATCCCAGTTGCTGTAAGCTCCCTTAAGACCACTGCTTCTGCAGAGTCCTATGGCAGTCGAATCAGAGAAGAAAAGGTATTTATAGAAAACATATGCAAAAGGTTGATAGCTCGTCCAGTTTTTAGTGCACAGACTGACAGCTAAATACAAATTGAGAAATGTAAGTTTCACTTCGAGCAAATTTACTGGGTGAAAACCTCATTTTTTCATTTCATTTGAATACGTTCACTGCTTCTCAGAATATGCAACTTTATAGTGAGCATATTTTTTATTCTTGAAGGCTCATTATTTTACAGTGAGGTTACTGAACCTAGACCACATAGAGCAGATTACCCAGCATAATATTAATCAAAATATACATGGCAAATGGGATTCCAAACAGTGCCAAATAGGTATCTGCTTTTAACATAGAATAAAAAAAGTGCATTTAGTGCTTTTATTAAAAGGTATTATGGGCAATTTATTTTTAAGCCATCTCTCTAACACTATTAACTAGCATATAATTTAATGTACTCCCAAGCAACTTGACTTTTACTGTTTCCTTCAAAACATTAATTTGTAAAAGCAAGTTGATATAAAAGATGACTTTGACCCTAAGAAAAGATTCGAATCATTAAAAATAAATTAAATGATCTTGTAGACACACATAATAGTTACTTTGGGGGTTGGAAAATAACATATTTTCTGTTGCCATGTATGATATGATGTTTCATAGGGAAAAATAAAGCCAGTGCTGTTTCTAATGATATAATTTATACCCTCTGAGTAAACCATATCAGTTTCGTAAGCTTTGCTTAAATTTGAACAGAGTTGCCAAATGCCTAAAAATTTCTGAACAAATCAAAGAAGATTCTTTAGTATTTATGAGAGAAATAAATTATATTATGACTGTTTAGAAAATTTTGGACAAGTTAGTACATAGTTGATTTTGTACTGTCTTTATAGTGTTTTCCTTATAGAGACAAGGAAACTAATTCACTTCCACTGAAATGTAGCCAGGCAATTTTATACAACGTAAGCAGTGGGGATATTGATAGAAAAAGTTTTTTACAAATCTAGGCTAAGAATTATAAGTAAAACTAAAATTTGTGATATGTTTAATTGGATGAAATTTTTGAATGGTAACAAATAAAATTTAAATTCTAAAAATAATACAAGGATGCATGCTCTTTTTAAAGAAATAAAAATATCCAAGAATAATAGTATTAAGTGAAAAACAGCCACAGAAGCAACAATAAAACCTTGACATCATTGCCTACCCTCATGCAGTAAGATTCCATTATCCTCCTGTCTGTAATTACTGGAAACATTTTGGAGGGCATCCTTTCACGTCTTTCTGTATATATTTATATAAATATATTTTTAAATATATTTGCATGTTAAATGTATGTGTGTACACATGTACATGAAAGAAGTACACATTACATATGTGTGTGCATATATATAATCTATGTAAAATTGAAAACAAGTTTTTTCACTTGAAATAAAATGGACATCAGTACATCAGTTTATTTGTATTTCCCCCCCTACTTTTTCATACTATTTTTGAATGTGGATGGGACTAAGTATCTTATTTTATTTTATTATTGTTTTTTAAATTAATTTGCTTATTTTGAGAGAGAGCGTGCGTGTTTGTGTGTGCATGTGCAAGTGGGGGAGTGACAGAGGAAGAGGGAGAGAGAATGTCAAGCAGGCTCCATGCTAACAGTGAGGCTAGATCTCATGGAACTCTGCAAACATGACCTGAGATAAAATCAACCCTGAGATCATGACCTGAGTCTTTTGCTTAACTGACCGAGCCTCCCAGATGCTGCTGGGACTAAGTATTTTAAAACATTTTCCTGCTGATAGTCATGTGGATGATCTTAATTTTTATTTATAGCCTAAATTAATCCTTATGTCTGTGAGATAGATTTTGAAGTAATTGATGGGTTTTCCTAATTGCAAGATATTTTTCAAATTATCTCTGAGAAATTTGTGTTAGTTTGTATCCCTCTCTGCAAGAGTTAGTAAAAGTACTACTTATTCCAGATCCTCATCAAAACATTATATTACTGACCATTATTTTTTGTTAATCTGCTAGTAAAACTCTGTATAATTTTAGCATGCAGTTCTGTTATTACTGGTGAGGTTGAATATTTTTATATGTTTATTGTATATACACACATACATGCACAACTGATTCTTGTTATTCCTGGTAGTTATGTTCTATAAAGTCCCTGCAAACACTGAATTAGTGAATACTGAGCCATTGTTCTTAGTGGAAATACACACACACACACACACACACACACAGAGATACTTATATAATCTCATAGATTATAATCTTAATCTTAAATTCAAAGAAACAACTCAGTTACCATGGTAGGTTCTTTTCTCTTTATTTTTATGAAAGAGAAAATGAGGTTCGAAAGTGTTATGTGACTCGCCAGGGGCTGCTGCACTAACAGGTACCAGAGCTGGGTTTCAAATCCTGGTCAACTGGTCCCAGAGCCAGAGCTTCTTGGATTCCACTGCATTGCCCGCTGCTATCTCCATCCTCTGGTCATTGTTGTCCGAGAGTGCAAAAAGAAAGCAGAACATTGCCTTGTTTGACCTGAGTTGGGAACGTGCATACAGGGAGACTCAAATTTTTTCACGGCTATATGTGTGTCCACTAATGACTGTAAAAGCCTACTGAAGTTTGATATTGAGGTTCCAAATAAACTTCAGGGAGCAGGAGATTCTCAAATAGGGAATTGTGAACAGCAAGGGTCAACTGTTTATACAAATACACAATCTACGTATATGTACCTATGTACATACATACATATAATATGTACAGATGGCCCCTGAGTTTATGATGTTTCAACTGACTATTTTTCAGCTTTGTGATGGTGCAAAAGCAATACATTCATTAGAGACCGTCTTTACTTTTTGAAATTTGATCTTTTCCCAGACTAGTGATAAGCAGCATGATGCTGTGATACTGTCCCATGGTGCTGGGTGGTGGCAGCCAGCTGCAGCACCCAATCAGCCCCTGGAGCAGGAGTGTGAAAAACCCATACACTTACACCCCTTCGGTACCCATACAGCCAGTCCATTTTTCACTTTCAGTATAGTATCCAATAAATTACTTGAGATATGCAACACTTTATTATAAAATAGGCTTTGTGTTAGATGATTTTGTCCAGCTCTAGGCTAAGATGTGTTCTGAGCACACTTAGGGTAGATGAGACTAAGCTATGATGTTAGGTAGAATAGGTGAATTAAATGAATTTTCAATTTAGGATATTTTCAATTTAGGATGGCTTTATCTGGAGGTAACCCCATTGTAAGTCGAGGAAGATCTGCATATGTACTGCTTTTTACAATATTCTCTGGAGTTATCTTTCTTATTCTTTTGTGGAATAAATTTATAGTCTGTCTAATATTTTTCAAATATTTTGTCTCAGTTTGATCCTCCTGTTTTAAGCTTGTTAATAGTAACTTTAATCTCAAAGGAGGTTTAAATTTCTATGTCATTAAATATGTCAATTTTTCCTTTATGTCTTTTAGCTCTTGGTCTTATTCAGAAAGAACTTCACCATTTAAAAAGTTATATGATTTTCTTTTATATGTTTTAGCACTTCAGTCTCCCTTGAATTACTTTTTGGTATACATAATGATGTTGGTTTTTTTAGTCACCTTTTTTTTTTCTTAGAGGAAATTCATTTGTCCTGCAGATATTGTTTGAATTATCTATCATTTCTCCTGATTTTAAATGCTTCCATTGTCCACACATATATAGCTTTTGTTTTTTTCATTCCATTCTTGTCTTTTCCTCAACCAAGAGGTATCTTGTTTTTAAAGTTGTACTTTTAAAATATATGGTAGGAAAGCAATCTTTCCCCACTGCCCTTCTTATCAGAGTTATCATGATAATTCTTTAACATTTTCTAGAGGTAATTTCTCATTAGTTTTTCTAAATCCCATCAACAGTTTTACTCTATTTATATTGAAATCTATATTAGTTATCTGGTGCTATATAATAAATTACTTCAAAATTTAGCAACTTAAAACAACTATACTAACTATTAAATCAAAAGAAATATTTTCTCAGAGTTTCTGTGGGTCAGGAGTGCTGGTGTGGCTTTTCTGGATGTCTCTGCCTCAAGGTGTTTTACAAACTTGCATTTAAGGTGTCAGCTGTGGCTGCAGTCTTCTCAAGGTTAGACTGGGGTCAGATCAGCTTCTGGGCTGGTGTCAGGATTCAGTTCCTCATGGACTGTTGGACTGAGGACCTTATTTTCTCTTTGCTCTTGGCCAAAAGCTAACCTTGGTTTCTTGCCACATGGGCTTCTCTGTAAGTTAGTTTACAACGTGACTGCTGAGTTCCCTCAGAACCAGCCATGCTGAGAGTGAGAATGAGCAAAATAGAAGCCAGTCTTTTCTAATCTAATCTCAGAAGTGGCAGCCCATCATGATCATTAGAATGAATAATGAGGTCCAGTCCACAGTCAAAGGGAGGACATTATACAAGGGCATAGAGTAACTGGTGCCAGCTTTATAATATTGAATCTTCTCATAGAAGAATATGGTAGCTTTCCTCAACTGGTTATTTTTTTTTTAATGCTTTAATTATTTTGTTACTGAGAATAGAATTTTACAAAGTTCCAATTGCGGTTGGTTTTGCTGTTACAAGTCTGTGTGTGTGTGCATGCGTGTGTGTAAGACATTTATAAATTTTAATTTTTTAACTTTACCTTTTGAACATTCTGTTAGCATTATTTTGTGTGTGAATAATAATGGTTTAAATTATGCCTTTTAAGTGTTGACATATCTTATTTTTCTTCTTTTAGTGCATTGGCTGGCACAATCATAACAATGCTGTATAATAGCAGTGGTAGCAATCATCCTATGTTGTTTTGGATTTCGTCATCTGTTTTGTATCATTACCAAATTATAATGTTTTTCTTCTTTTGATCTGATAATGCGGTATATTGCATTAGTTGAAACCATGTTTTCATTGCTAAGATAAACTACCTGTGTGCTAATGTTTTACTTAGGAATTTTGTATCCATATTCAACTGTAAGGTCGATTTTTGTCTTCCTTGGTTCTTCCTTCATAAGGTTTCAAAATGACTATGATACTCTGATAGAATGTTTTAGGGGGCTTCCATTTTTTTTTAAATGTTTTTTAATGTTTATTTATTTTTGAGACAGGGAGAGACAGAGCATGAACGGGGGAGGGTCAGAGAGAGAGGGAGACACAGAATCTGAAACAGGCTCCAGGCTCTGTGCGGTTAGCACAGAGCCCAATGCGGGGCTTGAACTCACGGACTGCGAGATCATGACCTGAGCTGAAGTCGGACGCTTAACCGGCTGAGCCACCCAGGCGCCCTGGGGCTTACATTTTTAAAATAATCATATAGTTTATATAGTAGAAACCTTATTGTAATGTCATGTGATTGACATGCAGCATCTTGAAATTGACATGTAGCACGAAAGTAAAATTACAAGTATACAAAATAAATATAACTCTGATTAAGTTCTTTACTATGCATTGCTCACATGTATGAGGCAGCAGTAAGAGTATATTTAAGACTCACTTTTAGCTGGAACTCAAAAGAACGTTTCTGAAGTGCATTTCTGTACGATGGCATTTTTAGAGTTTGGAAAATAATCTATTTAGCGTGCAAAAGTTTTATTTTCCTCCAAAAAAACTTGCCAGTGTTTGAAGATGTCAACTATTTATTATTTCCTTGCTACAGATTTTTTGTTTTTGTAATAACTATGTCAGAAATATCTACTAATACATTTACAAAATTAAAAGATTACTTTTTGAGCCATTTGAGGCTTACAGAAAAATTGAGTGGTAAGTACAGAGTGTCCATAAACCCTTACACTATGTGCTCCTTGCTTAGTTCCCCCTGTTATTAACATCTTGCATTAATTAGTATGGTATATTTATAGTACCTTGTTTTCATAACCTCAGACATAATTATTAAACTAGCCCCCCCTTGCTTTGTTACTTTCTTTTTTTCTGGAAACTATTTGCCGTTTTATAGTGGATAATAAAATTTAGAAAAAACAAAGGGTGTTTATATTTTAAAATAAAAACCGTTTCATGATCTGATGATACAATAGTAATATGATTAAAGAAGATAAGCATTTTTATTTCTAGAAAATTTAATAAATGTCCTTTAACCATTTAAAAACTATTCTTTGTGAGAAAATGAATATATAATGTAAATCATTCTTCTGATTTGTATTTAATATTGCCAAAAAAGGAAGAGGATGAAGATCCTCAATGAGGATGATAAATAATTAAAAAATTTTTTCAATGTTTATTTATTTTTGAGAAAGAGAGAGAGAGGTGGAGCATGCATGGGGGAGGGGCATAGAGAGAGGGAGACCCAGAATCTGAAGCAGGTTCCAGGCTCTGAGCTGTCAGCACAGAGCCTTACGGTGGGGCACATGGACTGTGAGATCATGACCTGAGCCGAAGTTGGACGCTTAACCAACAGAGCCACCCAGGTGCCCTGAGGATGATAAAATAATTTAAATGAAAAAAAGCAAGGAAAATAAAGAAGTGAACATCTAACACCTATTTAAAAATTTTTAACATAAATAATCATAAAATCATGATGGTAGAATTTTTAAAAAGTTCCTAAATGTGAATTATTACCTGCAGTTCAATTTAACCCTTTATTTAAAAAATACTGAAACTTTCCCCCATAGACCACAAGTTAATAGTTGCCTTTTCCATATATTAGCCAAAAGAATACTTAATTATTAAATTAATAGACCCTGGGATAATTCAGCTAATACAACCTTTATAAGAAATTTGCAAACTTTGAAAACTACTTTATCATATTTTAACATTTGAATTCTATAATTGTTTTATATTTTGGATTTTATCATTGTCTGTTCTTATTTTTCCATCCATGTTTCTTGATGTGGTTTGAAGTGTTGGGGTTTAGAGCCTACCGCTAAGAAAGAATTCTTGAGACGTCTTTGGTGCAAAAAGGTGGTTTTATTAGAGTCCTGGGACAGGAGCTGTGGACGGAAAGAGCTGCAGTGGGGTTGTGAAGAGAGACTAATTATATACCTTCAGGTTGGAAGGGAGTTAGGGATACCGTAAGTCTCTACGGTATTTTGGAAACAAGGTTTCTAGGACGTTGAGGAGCTAGCTGCTGTTAGGAAAAGTCCATTTATTACCGTTTAGTAAAAGCTCAGTCATGAGGCCCTTCAAATGTATATCAGGGGGCCATAAGCTTGGAGTATGACTGCCAACAAATATCTTGGAGAGGAAGTAGACATAAAGGATGTTTCCAAAGGAATTTTTATACGTTAAAGTAGATTTACAGGGTGGGGGTAATGTTAAGCTAAGATTGCCTCTTACTTTAGAAAAGTGTCATCCTTGAGGCAGCTGAGCTCCCAGAGGAAGGTTACTCTGCCTGTCTCAAGGACTTGTCACTGGTCTTTATGTTGGAAGCAAGTTTTATTTTTCACTTGTCTTTGTTCCCCACATCATTTCCCAAAGGGGTTAAGACCATTTCAAAAATTTTCAAAAAGTGAAAGCAAAAAAAAAAAAAAGGTAAAATAAGAATTAATATGCTAAAATTGAGATAGAATAACAGTGAAATGTTTTCCTTTCAAGTTGCTAATGACTTAGGGGAACATGGTTGATATTCTGTATGATCTTTGAATAAGCCATACTGATAGTTTGCCCTTGGAATGGGATGGGCACCTCTTCTGGAATGGTGAGATAAGGACCTATGAAAATCCACTCCTCCTTAAAAGCAAGGAAAACTCTGGCAAAAATTGTACCTTTTCATTATGCTGTAAAATAGCTAAGTGTTTGCAACATTTTGAGAAGTGTTTATTAAAACAAAATAAAATAATGAGACAACCAAATGAATCACATAAAGAACACAGTTTTATGGATACCCCTTTCTATATCTTTTTCCCCAGTTCTACATAGTAGCCTTGAAAACTTTCTCGATTACAGTGTCTGTGAAAACAGCAGTCACGTAAAGTGAAAGAAGGGTTTGGAGCTCCCTAAAAATCCTATCCCCAAAGAATTTTCACTATCTGACCTGTGTAGCTGTTCCATGCAAACTTCGTCCTCAGGGCTTGTGTTGATTTGATCTGAGTCAGGGTTCCCTTTGAGTGTACAACCCTATGCCCTAGGCCTTTGTTATATATATATATATATATATATATATATATATATATATATATATATATGTCATTAGCTTTTGTTTAATATCAAGTTATTTGAGGCAGCAATTCCAGGTAGGGCTAACAAATAACTCATCAAAAAAACCTACATAGAATGTGGGAGAATGAGATGTCCTTAAAGAGCTTTACCCATATCCTTGGGAGTCTCAAAGGTCAGTACTGTATACAGGGCTGTGCATAAGCCCAGGGAAGACCTGAGAGAGTGCTCATCTCTCATCTTTGGTTGATCTAGAGGATCTATCACAGCAGGAACTGAAGGCTAAGGTAGAGTTCTAATTTTCCTGCCAGAGGGTTGAAGTATATACCCCAAACACAGAAAGAACTCCTTGACAAATATTGGGAGATTTATTGGTTTGAAAGATTTAAGTAAATCTCTGTTCAATAATTAGCTAACTGCTGAGCCAACAAAGCAGGGGCTTCAATGGCCACACATGACAAAGCATACAGAATTTTCAGAATTTGTCAAGAGTAGTCACTAACACCCTGGGAGGTAGGCATCTAATATCCAGAGTTGTTACAGTGTATTATGTAAAATGTCTAGTTGTCAACAAAAAATGTTCAAGATATGCAAAGAAACTGAAAAATATGACCTGTGTATAGGAAAGCAAAAACGTAATCATTAGAAAGTGTTTCTGAGCAAACCCGCTCTCAGGTTTTAGAAAGTTGTTAAATCACTTACTATAATTATGTTAACAGAAATACAGGAAACAATGTCTAAAAATGAAAGGAAAATATGAGAATTATGTATCAATAGATAGAGAATATCTGTAAGTGGATAGAAACTATAAAAGGAACTGAATAGAAATTCTGAAGTTGAAAAGTACAATGTCTAATATGATTTGAGTTGTCAGAAGAAAAAATCAGTGAACTTAAAAGTAGGTAAACTGAGATAAATTAACCAGTCTAAAACAGAAAGAAAAAAATAATGAAGGAAAATGACCAGAAACTCAGAAACATGTAGGACACCATCAGAAAGACCAACATGTACATAATGGAAATTCCAGAAGCAAAGGAAAGTGTGAAAAGAACAGAAAAAAAAAAAAAATACTTGAAGAGATAAGAACTAACAATTGCCCAAATTTGATTAAAAACTTTATCCAATATATAAAAGAAATTCAAAGAGCTCCAAGTAGGATAAACTCATAGATTCACAGCTAAGGACACCATAAACTGGTGAAACTAAAAACAAAGAGACAATCTTGAAAGAAGCAACAGAAAAATTATTCATCACTTGAAGATACCAGTAAAGTAACATCTGTTTTTTGTGTTTTTTTTTTAAAAATTTTTTAACGTTTATTTATTTTTGAGACAGAGAGAGACAGAGCATGAACAGGGGAGGGTCAGAGAGAGAGGGAGACACAGAATCTGAAGCAGGCTCCAGGCTCTGAGCAGTCAGCACAGAGCCCTATGCGGGGCTCGAACTCACGGACCGCGAGATCATGACCTGAGCCGAAGTCGGACGCTCAACCAACTGAGCCACCCAGGTGCCCCAGTGTTTGTTTGTTTTTATCAGATACTATGGAAGCCAGAAGGCAGTAGAATGACCTATTTACATTATTGAAAGAAAAAGACTATGAACAAATAATTCTATAGCAAAACAATTTTTCAGAAAATGAAAGATAAATTAAAACATTTTCAGATTAAACAAAAACTAAGAATACTTGTCATTAGAAGACCTGTCCTGTGAGAAATACTAAGGGAGTCCTTTAAACTGAAATAAAAGAAAACTAGGCACTTAACCTGAATGCGCGCGCGCGCGCACACACACACACACACACACACACACACACACACACACACACACGGCACCAGTGATGCTAAGTAGGTAGATAAATATAAAAGTTGATAACAGAAGTACCAAATTTGTAATTCTTTTCTTCTTGTATATGATTTAAAAATCAACTTCATATAACAATATTTAAAAAAAATGTTTTTAATGCTTATTTATTTTTGAGAGAGTGAGAGAGAGAGAGAGAGAGAGAGAGAGAGCTGGGGAGGGGCAGAGAGAGAGAGGGACAGAGGATCTGAAGCAGGCCCTGTTCTGACAGTAGACAGCCTGATGCGGGGCTCGAACTCACAAACCATAAGATCATGAGCCAAAGTCAGACACTTAACCAACTGAGCCACCCAGTAAAGCAATAATTTTAAAACCGTGTTGATTATTTTGGATATTCTGAGTCCCTGGCATTTCCCTATGAATTTTATCATTAGTTTGCCAATTTTGTAGAAAAACTAAGTGGGATTTTGGTACAAATTGCTTTAAATCTGTACATCACTTTGAGAAATTTTTCCCACCTTAAACATAAAGTTTCTGATCTAGCAACATGAGATATCTGCCCATTTATTTAGGTCTTCTTTAATTCCTCTCAACATTATCTTGTAGTTTTCCAGAGTTTGTTACATTTTTCCAAGGTATTTTGCTCTTTTTATGTTAGTGTAAATTACTTGTATTCTTAATTTCCTTTTCCATTGTTCACTGCTATAACTTGTAACAGGTTCGTAGTAACACATTCATTCTTTGCTTAGGTACCTTGGACATTAAGTTTAACTTTACTAATGGGAAAAAAGATTGGGTCATGTTCTTATATTTGTCATGATTAATGATGTTAAAATTAGAAATACTTTGGTCAACTCACCATTTTGGAAGAGGAAGTATGAGATAGATAATTATGTCAATGTTTCAGTGCTTGGAATACATTTTTATGAAAGTTGATACAGATGACCTCATGGGTTTGAGGGCAAAGATATTTGTGAAAATTCAACCCAGATTCTTTGAAAAAGCAGTTACTTCTTGACACAATTCTGAAATGATGTTGCAAAATGTAGTATGAGAACTCTGATATCATTTGCCAAAGTATATTTATGTGAACTTTGGTTTTAAAACCCTGCTACCAGAAAAACAACAAAAAAAACCCCCTGAAATCATTTAATATTTAAAAAAGTTGAATGTACCATACACATTTTCAGCTGTTCACATAAACCAAAAAAAAAAAAAAAACACGCAGATGTTTATTGAAATTAACTTTTATGCAGAAATAAAGTTTATATTTGATTTTATCTGTGCAATTTGCAAAAATTGTTTTTCAGCAAGTGAGTGTTATTTTGCATGAAAAATTAGAATGAGAGGATTATAATTTTGTCAACAATGTCTTTATGGCCTATGTGGATAAAATCAAATTTCGAAGCATAAAAATTAAATATAGGCATATTTTGTGTATATGTGTACATGTGTCTATCATCAGTTTCTGAAAAGGTCCCAAATAGCTAATAAATTAGAAACCACTGATATATACAGTTGGTTCAGTTAACTCAATATAGGCCCCATAGATTAATTCGTAATTTCATTTTGGGTTTATTGATATGTATTCTTTCTTTTCTGTTTTATATCAAGCTGCTGGCCTAAAACATACATTAAAATATTTAATAGGATTTACAACCTAAAATTCTTAATAGTAATCTTTTGAATTGCTCCCACGGCAAGTGCTCCTTCAAGTTTCCCCACCTCACTGTATGACAACTCCTTCATTCTTTTTGCTTAGGAAAAAAGCCTTAGGATCATTCTTGACTCTACTTTATCTTATATTCCACACCCAGTCTACCAGGAAATTCTGTTACTTGCTTTACATGTATTCTCTCATTTAGTGATAATAAATCCATGAAGTAAAGGTTTTGTTTGTATTTTCAGATAAGAAGACTAGGGAATATTAGTTATCATCAGAGCAAATCCTTACATGGCCCTTCCTATGTACCAGGCACTCTTTTAGTGACTTAAATTAACCTAAATAGTCCTCCTAACCCTATGGTGTAGGTACAATTAGTATGTCCATTTTACATGTGGGAAAATGAGACACAAGTGGTTAGATATCTTACCTAAACTTTCATAATTAGTTTCTTTAAATGTCTATTTTGAGAGAGAGAGGCAGAGAGTGTGCATAAGTCGGGGAGGGTCAGAGAGAGAGAGAGAATCTGAGGCAGGCTTAGCACAGAGCCTGATGTAGGGCTCGGGCCCATGAACCATGAGATCATGTCCTGAGCCAGAACCAAAAGTGGGGCACCTAACTGACTGAGTCACCCAGGCACCTCACAATTAATTTCATAATAAGTATAGGAGCCAAGCTTGTCGCCAAATATGGCACACTGAAATATAGTAAGTTCCTTGCAACTGGAAGGAGGAAATTTTATGAAAACTGAAATTTTAGGAAGCACTACTTAATTAATGGATACTAACCATAAAATTTTATTTTTTCTTCCATACTAATATCCAATAGGCATTTACCTGATGCCCAGTATGTGCTAGTCATTAACACACATAGATGAGTACAGTATGTTTCTTGCCCAGAGGAAGATCATAATCATGTTGGAGAGGAGAGAATAAATGAAAAGTAAGTGAATGGATAAAGTTATTGTCATCATTAAATATATGAAATATATGGGTATGGCTTTCTCTATGTATGTATGTATCTATCCATATCTATCTATCTATCTATCTATCTATCTATCTATCTATCAAGAAATATACATTAACCATGTGTGATAAACAGATCTCTGTTTGTAAAGGAGAAGTACTTAAAGTATTCATATATACATATAAGGAAGAAGGTATGCTCTTCTTACCTTTCTGTTCATCCTCTTCCATGGGAGACTTCCAAGTCTAGGTTGGTGAAAAATAGAACCTTGATTACTCAAAGTGCTCAGCCTTTAGAAATATTCTGTTGTTTTTTGCCACTAAGAAACACATACTATCACACCCACATGGTATGATAGAAAATGAAATGAAATGAAATGACATGAAATGACAGGTCTAAAAAATAGTTTGGAACTAAACAAAATATAAACTTAAATTGATTGACTTATGATATGTAAGTGTATTATGTTTTTCTTACAGAACAATTGTCAGATAATATCTAGATTGTAAATTGTGACAATATTATATGAGATATTAAATATATTAGATGTAGTAAGGTATTTAACCAGAATCCTTCCTCTTTTTTCACTTCAACAAATCACAAGCAGAGCAAAGATAATAATTTATATATAAAGAGATTTTGAAGGGTGGGTCTTAAGTATTTGCAGACTTTTTAAAAAGCAGTATTTTCAGTTTTCAACTACATCATGTTTATGGCTTCTGACATTATTCATCATTGATAGCTACCTTTATTTGTTTCTCTAGCTATCAGACATGCAATAGAGAAAATAAGAGAAATTGCTCTAGAACTATATTCTCCAAAAGCAAGTTAATTTTAACAGTAAGTAAATCTCTCTGCTTGAATACTTCATTTTAAATGCACAAGACTGGTGCAGATGTAAAAGAACAGTATAACAGAACAAAGTACATGTGTTTTCTATGTAAATCGCAAAGATGGAAAACATTTTACTTCATGGCATTAATGTCACAGGTCAAAGTCAAAAGCTTATTGCCAATTCAGAGAAAATTTTCTTTTCAATGACATATGGCCTGACCTTCAACTTCTAGTAGTTGTAGAATGGTTAAGGTCAACTATTCCTACATTCAGAAAATCCAAATGATGTACATGACAAATGGTAGAGTCTATTGTAACTGATTTCTTGGGCAAACACAGTAAAATATTGCACTGTGGGATGAAAGGTTACTGACCTTGTGATATTATGTCTGACACAAATAATTATTTCCCAATTGAGCTATTTGAAAGGATAGTCAATATTTTGTTTGTTAGACTTCTCCTTCTAGTTTATATGAATTGGAAAGACTCTGCCCCCTCCCTGTACTCCACTAAATGGAATATAGCTGTTGGGATTTTATCAGTAAGGACAAGTTTTAATGAAGAGCAAGATATTCTTTTTTACTCTTCTTTCTGTACAGTTTTTCTTTCTTTTTGCCTCTTTTTTAATGGGACTTTTTTTTAACTGTACCCAATGGAAAAATATAAGCCCTCATGTAGAATTAAAATTTCAATGTTAATAGTTTACTTCTCCATCTAGAAAGAGAAAAATAAATTTTGAGCATCCATCCTTTATATACTATATACTATACTATTTTCTCTCTCTCTTTTTTTTTAATAAAGCCTCAATAGAAACTTATTTGGAAATGCTAACTGTATCTTATCTCTAAAATATACTGTGCTTCTTGGTTCTGTAACTCTGCCAATGGACTTTTAAAATTCTCTTCTCCCAAGTTGAGATGGTCTCACCTGTTTTGCATTTTACAGCTCTCCTCCAGCAGTCCAAATGCTAATCAGTACTGCTGATTTTTCTCCCAGCATACTGGATTAAGGCTATTGTACTCTTTTGCTATATGGCCCATTCATTATAGCACCTTGTCTATTCTGTGTTGTGAAAGCTTAGTACATCTAAGCACCGGATATGCATTCCTTTGCTGTTCTTTTTGTGTAAACCATGGTCCAAACTTATCTGCACTAGAAATGCATCAGAGATCACCATTTGGTTTTAATTTACACATTCGGAGATATGAACAGAAAGAAATACTACATAAATTGATTCCCAAATCCTCTAAATAGCAGGGATTGTGAAAGAGACATTCCTGAACCTATAATATCATTGCTTTACTTACTTCTCATTTCATTCTGTCCACAATTCTCATAGTTTACACAACATGATCTACAGAAGTAAACTTGAACTACTCAGGGAACTTCTGTAACCTAGGAAAGATGGGCTCATTCTGAGCCCATTATTTTCAGGCCACACCATGAAGGAATCCTAGGAACTGTAGTGCAAAAAACCACTCTGCTTATATCTTCTATTGTGCAAGGTTTGTCTTTAGTCATTTCTACTGTTATTGTTACTTTTCTTGTTCTTCTGTCTATTTCCATGTTGGGAACTACTACTTTGCTTATCGTTACTGTCTGTTAGTATTTCTCTTATCCTAGAGTTAACATTACTAATGTCCCTGTTTTTGAAGCAACAAAGGAAAGATTTTTCTATTTGAAAAGCTGTGCTGAGATAGCTCTATAGTAGACTAAAGAATTCAGAATATGGGAGAAATTATCTTGTGAAACTTTCTGGCTGACTTTGGCCTGAGAGATACAAAAAAGTTGTAAATCATCACTAGCCAGATAGAGTGAAGTGTAGCATATTTATGACAGTGCAGTATAAGCCAGGCTGAATTAAAGTTACTTTTTCTTAGGACAGGGCACAAGAAAAAACTCCTGGCTATTCCTGGAGAATTCCTGGCTATTTGCTTAAGAGTGATCCAAGAATCAAAATGCCACAGGCAAGGACAACAGTCAATTCTCACCACTTTTCAAAGAATGTCCTGGTGTGCCTTCCATCCATTACAGTATCATTTACCCTTATAGGATGTTTTGAGAAGCACCCTTCTCACCCAAACCCCCTTGATTCTAATTCATTAATCCATTAGAAGAATTGTCTTATAGCCAAAGTATGGAAAGAGCCCAAATGTGCATCGACAGATGAATGGATAAAGAAGATGTTGTATATATACAATGGAGTATTACTCAGACATCAAAAAGAATGAAATCTTAACATTTGCCACAATGTGGATGAATCTAGAATGTATTATGCTAAGCAAAATTAGTCCAAGAAAGACAAATATCATATGGCTTCACTTATATGTGAAATTTAATATACAAAACAGGTAAACATAGGGAAGGAAAGCAAAAATAATATAAAAACAGGGAGGGGGGCAAAACATAAGAGACTCTTAAATATAGAGAACAGGCTGAGCATTGCTGGAGAGGTTGAGGGTGGAAGGATGGGCTAAATTGGCAAGGGCATTAAGGAGGACACTTGTTGGGATGAGCATTGTGTGTTATATTTAGGGCAAGAATTACTGGGTTCTACTCCTGAAATCATTATTGCACTATATGCTAAGTAACTTGTATGTAAACTTAAAAAAAAAAGGAAAGAAAAGAATAATTGTCTTAAGTGATAAACAGGGACATTGATGATATCTGAGGCATTTGGCATATAGGGATCCATGACTGTATTGTCATTGTTTGGGACAAATCAGAAGAGCTATTACCTTCTTGAGAGTAGAGGATTCGGGGAATAAAATATGGTCAATTACAAAAAGTAAAGAGCTTAAAAAGATATGTTCTTCAAAATTTTGTTCTACAACTAGCCTTGTGCATTCCCTCAATATTACATCAAAGAGAAAAAGACCTTACCTCTTTCCATATTACAAGCATTACCATATCAGGAGTGTAGTTTACATTCTGCATATTTCTGCATCTACCTTTATACCTCTCAGAGTAACTGAGTTTCGATTTTGTATTCAACCCAAAGAAACACTAGAATGACCTCATCTATGTGATGCCATCTGTACTTTGTGAATGCCTTACAAATAATTAGGTTTTTCCTTTTCTTTTGGAACCAGACATTTATGGATAGATCAGTTGCTATAATTTCCACGTTAATCGCCTAGAGAAGGCTCTAAACCCACGTCTTGTGTGAAAGTGATAACCTATCTGACTGGAGATTTTACTAGTGACTACAGGACTATTAAATCCAGAAAGCCTCTCAAATTACGTATAACAAAACGAGACCCCAAAACCTCAAGTTATTGCTCATAGGTCATAAAGCAATCATTTGTCAATTCTAGAAATGACACTTGAAATATTTGATTCTTAGATTGGTACTCTAGCGGTCAGTGTATCACACTGCTTTTTCAACCTCAGGTGACCAAACTATCTCTTACTTAATTAAGCTCTCTTACAAATACCCATTTTTCCATGTATTAAAATGAGGAAATAATTTTTTAGTTCTGCTTTTATGTCTGTGAGGAATACCATAAATTATTTTTATCTCCACTTTGAAGGTAAGATAATCTGAGTCTTAAGGAAATTTTCCAGGGTATATTATTTATCAAACTTTACAGTATGAATTTCAGAGGGGAATATAAACTCTTCTTAACTTCCATTCTCATACCAAAAGCAATGAAACTGGTCGAAGAGGGAAATAATTATTCAAGTTAACAGAGAAGAGCAATAATAGAATTTGGGTAGATCCCATATGTCCTGATTGTTTCTTGGACTCTATACTCCAGGTTTGGTCTAACGCTACAAGGAAAGCATCAAAGCCTTGGCCAAATTCAATGCACATGAGTTGCATGCATGCAGCAGTTAGTCAGAAAGAAGAAGTAAAATCCAAGGATGTGGCAATATACTACCTTTCCACTTGAATTAATCATTTTCAGAAAATAAGACTAAAAGTACAGTTAAAAAGCAACAAGGGCAAAAGGGAGATTTACTGCCGATCGAAATGGACTAGTAATTCTTTGCTCATCCTCATAAAAACCATGTAGTGCAGCAGGAGGAAGAAATTAAAGGAGCATTTAGAAGGCCAGTGACAATGGTATATCACTGTAAAGAAGAAAGAACGAGAGTGTATTAGGTGAACCGTAGCGCCAAGGAGAGAGAAGTAGGTGTCCACTGTCCTCCCCTGATCTTGTATTATTCATCACAGGGAACTTCCCATATAACAGAAAGTTTCGTCTTGCAGGGAGAGAAATATTTTGAAAGAGACACATGGAATCTTTTGTGTGCAATTCTTTATGCATATGTAAAAATATATCTCTGTTGATAGAATCAGAAGAGGAACCATATTATTTGGTAAAATCTTTAAATATTTGCTGACACCGGAATTGACAACAGATATAACTGATGTAGGTGAAAAAGACTATTTTTGTTGTAACTTTTGAAAGATAAATAGTTCTAATAAATATTTTAATTTCAGTAGATATTTTAACTTTTCCAAAATGCTTGCATGTCCTTTATCTCATTTATCTGTTTGTTTACAGATATTTGTTAGTGTCTGCTGTATGCTGGGCTCAGTTCTAGATGCCGGTGATACGTTGGTTAGTTAGACAGATTTTACCCCTGTCCCTGGAAGCTTATATTCTCCTGGTAGAAAAACAAACAGTAAACAAATAAACAAGATGTTTTTGGAGAGTGATAAACAAACTAAAATGAGATTGGTAAGAGGATGAGTTTCTAGTAGGGCTCAATTAGGTAAAGTAGTACTGGAGGGCCACTGCACTGAGGGGACTCTAGAGTGAGTAGCAGCCAGTCAAGGGAAGGTTATTATTAGTTTTTTAAGAATTCTGAGAGGTATTTTGACCCTGCATTAATGTATCTATTTTATAAAATAGGACAGTGACACATGGAATAAATGAACACCCAAGGGAGCATAGTACGTTGTCACATAGCTGACTAATTCCAGGCTTCCTTATTGTTAGGCCAACACCATATTTCTATATGAAAAATAAAGGACAAATTAAGATTAATAGTGTATATGGATTGGTAAAACAAATGGAAAATGAAGAATCTCACTATTCTGGAGTGATATGTGTTTTTCTCATTCACTATTACTGGGTTTGTTTTCTCTTCCTTGTTTTAATGAAGCTTATATCTGTTTGCGTATGATGAGACAGTGCTTTAGAATAGTAGTTTTTAGCTTAAGAAAAAACTGCTAGGAAACTCAAATTAATAATTATGCATATTTAAATGTATATATTTTGCCAATAAAGAGAGGGATTCCCAAAGTAGTATTATATTAGCAGGAACTCAAAGTCAAATCCTTATACTTCTTTGCTCAAAGCCCGTCATCTAAACTGTATTTTGAAAAACCCCCAAAAGATGAAATTGCCAGATACTCAATTTCCCCAGAAACCTCTTCTGGTTTGTCTGGGCCAAGTAGATACATCACTGCAGATTCTGAATTAAGAACTAGTAAACCGAAGAGCTAGGGTGAGAATCCATTTTCATGGTAGATGGCCTCGGGCCAAGAACATTCAAGTTAAAGGAGCAGCAACAGAAGCAGGGCTGTGCTCCTGTGGAGTGCCCGGAGCTGGTCACAGTGGAGTGCGAGGGCAGCATTTGGTATTTGGTCGCCAGTATTCTCGTAGGTTGGTTTTGAGGTGTGGTTTTTGTCACTGCCCTGTATCTTGCCTAGCTGTTTTTGGGTTTGCCTAATTCTGAATCTGCTAATCAGACTGTCCAATAATTCTCTGAGGAAACCAATATACTATCAGTAATGTCTTCTTTGGTTAAATGCCTCAGAGGTGACATCTATTGCGACATTAAAATCATGTCTGGATGCATTTTCTATAAAGGAAAATAATATTTTTTATAGATATCAGTTTTGTTAGAAATTTCAAGTTGGAGATAGGGCAGAGGGAGACAGATATATGAAGTTAAAAAAAATCTCCTCAGGTAATTTTGGCAAATTCTACCCCTGTTGAGAACCTCTGGATTAAGATACTTTTTCATTGTTTTAAAGGTCACACAAATAATTATTAATTCATTGAGTTCTGAGGCAGAAATCTGGAGGGGGGGTAGTCAAAGGAATGTTGGGTTCAATCTCAGCTTTTGTGGCCAGAAAATCCTGAGCATTACAAAAATGCATTTTAAGAACACATTGAGGAAGCTGGAGATTGAGGTTATATATTATATATATTACATATTTATAAAAACAATCTCAGTTACAAGTAAATGTTAAATATATATAAAAACATAAGTATAAAATATTTTTTGAAAGTTCAGAAACATGTTTAGAGCATATGTTTTATGAAAAATATATTGAACATAATGAGAGATGATTTTTTTTAACAATTTTTTCTAAATGAAAGCACTAGTTTTCCTGGTAGTTTTGATCTCGATAATTCAGAGTCTTAAATTTTCTTTTTAAAAGTTTATTTATTTATTTTGAGACAGAGCACGAGTGGGAGAAGCACAGAGAGAGAGGGAGAGAGAGAACCCAAGCAGGCTCTGCACTGTTAGTGAGGAGCCTGATGCGGGGCTGCATCTCACAAACCATGAGACCATGACCTGAGTCGAAATCAAGAGTTGGATGCTTAACTGACTGAGCCACCCAGGCACCCTCTATAATGCAGAGTCTTATGTTTGGGGAAAATAATAAAACCTTTTAATACACAAAAGTAAAAAAAACAACAACAAAACAGCAATGAAAGTAAACAAGTACCCCCACCCCCTGACATATACACCTAAAAAAAAAGGAGAAAAAAGAATTCACTAGCCATATCCCACATGGTTAAAAGCCCAAACTGAACAAGTGTATGAAATAAATATAATAAGGAATGTGACAAAGTGTGAAGACGGCTTACATTTCTTTAAAAATTTTCTGCTTAAGAAAGGTGGTTGTTTTGGAGGTGTGAACAGTGTTAGAGAAAAATTCATTTGGGGGCAAATAATTGCGAACCACATCTTGAACTAAACACAAGAGTGTGCATGCACCTCAGTTCATAAAAGCCCTGGGAAAGAGTGCTTTATATATGGATTTTATTTTTTGAGACCATCTAAACATGCTGAACACAAATTGAGTTAGCAAATATGCATTGCCATTTGACAATGCTATCAGACAGAACTTTTGATGCTCTATCTGCTCCCTGTAATTATAACATCACATGGCATAGGACTTTACTTGAAGACGTTAACAGATAATTAACTATCTGAACACCTCCATGGACTGAGATAGTTTTGTCATTAATGGGTGATTCTGTTACTTATGTAGGAAAAATGATGTATTTAAAAGACACTGCAGTATTGCAATTTCTACCCTATCATTATTTCTTGTTTATTTCTATATATATTTTTGGTCCTGGATGATAATGATTTCCCATTCAGTATATTAACCCCCATACTTTAAAAGTCTAGCCTAAAGCACAGGTGCAAATGATACCTTATTTAAAAAATTATCATATTAAGGGGCCCAGTGAAAATGTACTCATAATTCATTATAAGTTTAAGCATTTCATCTCTTCAGCAGATTTGAGGTTCAAATAAATACAGAAAGTACTCGACAAATATCAGAGGTTAAATGTAATTAATATCCTCCTCTGACCCACAGGTCAAGGACTAGATTTGCATTACACTGGCTAATAATTTAGATTAACAAAGTTTTATCTGCCACGCAGCAGGGAATCAATCCATCAGAATGCCATAAAGAACTAGGCAGTGTGGCATCAGAGGTATATTGGTTAAATGTCCTGTTTCCAGTTGTAAGAATAGTGAAGTGATTTCCGATTAATCTCATAGCTACTCTATAACAGAACACACTTGGACTTGTTCCCAGATGGTGATTCTCCACAAGCACCTGTGTTAAGTCAATGCAGCCATAGGAAAGGAAGGAGTGCCAAGGAAACTGTTCTATTATCCATATTTATGGAATTCTTTTCTCAAGTAATGATCCCATTTGTCAGTGACTTAACGTTCACATTTTTAATTGATACTGTTCCATTTGCCTCAATGTAGGAATTTTATCAATATAAATTTACCTTTATTAATAAGTCCCAGGTTTAATTGTTTCACACTCAGAGAAATAAAGCACATGTGACTGGAAGTAATTAAAAAAAAAAAGAAGTTTTGACTTTATCTCTTTCAACAGACTTTAAAGTAGACCCAATTCAAAACACTCTACAATGATTCTTGTTTATGTCTTGTCTCCTCTCCTAAAGTTCTCATACTCCTCATTTCCAAGTCCCACCCAAATCCTCTCCAACTCAGACTTGAAAAACTGTTTTCTTCTCTCTTCTGTCCTACCTTCTCCCTCTCTCATGCTCATATTATTTTATCAACTTCACCCGTGTATAGACTTTATCTCCCTTCTTCCTAGTTGTCCATTTCTACCTCTGAAGGCTTCAGAAACTTGTTTGGCTGAGACATTCCCTTCTCAGAAGGTGGAGGACGGGGAGGGAAACTTGACTGAATAGGGTGAAGACTGGTGTGGAATGGAAGTGGAAGCAGGGAAGAGAAGGCTGAGATAAATGTGGATAATAATAATAATAATAATAATAATAATAATAATAATAATACTTTTACCCCATTGCTCCCCAAACATATGTGATGATTTCAAACAGCAAAACAGGGTAAAGATGTATTGATTTTTTTTGATTCTTTAAATATTTTTCACTTACCATTTTATAGGCCATTTTGATGTTCTATTTTCAGTGTTGTTTTATAAATTGCAACCTTTATTTTCCGTTTCATCCTTTTTATAAATTACAGCTTTTATTTTCCATTTGCTTTTATCTTCCACTCCCTGAAGTCTGAACAGTAAAATGACATTACTTGGAAACCAAAGATCTCTGATAGTTTTTAAATGTTTACATATTTGAGAGAGAGAGAGAAGAGAGGAGCATGTGTGAGTGAGTAGGGGAGGGGAAAAGTGAGAGGGAGAGAGAGAATCCCAAGCAGGCTCCATGCTGTCAGCACAGAGCCCTATGTGCGGACCTCTGTCTCACAAACCATGAGATCATGACCTGAACTGAGGTGAAGAGTGTGTGTGTGTGTGTGTGTGTGTGTGTGTGTGTGTATCCCATGTCTTCTTTATCTATTTATCTTTTGATAAAAAGTGTTTATGGACACTTGAGCTGCTTCCATAATTTGGCTGTTGTAAATAATGCTGCAATAAACAGGTTCATGTATTTATTTGAATTAGTGTTTTTGTATATTTTGGGTAAATAGGCACTAATGTGATTACTAGCTCATAGGGTAGTTCTATTTTTAACTTTTTGAGGAAACTCCATACTGTTTTCCATAGTGGCTGCACCAGTTTGCGTTTCCACCAAAAGTGCATGAGGGTTCCTTTTTCCCTCCATCCTTGCCAACAATTGTTGTTCCTTGTGTTTTTGGTTTCAGCCATTCTGACAGGTGTGGGGTAATATCTCATTATAGTTTTTTTTTAAATTAATTTATTTATTTTGAGAGAGCATGTAAACAGTGGAGGGGCAGAGAGAGAGGGAGAGAGAGAATCTCAAGCTGTCTTTGCACTGTCAGTGCAGAGACCCATGTGGGGCTCTATCTCATGGGCTGTGAGATCATGACCTGAGCCAAGATCAATACTCTGACACTTAACTGACTGAACCCCCCGGGCACCCTGTATCTCACTGTAGTTTTGATTTACATTTCCCTGATGATGAGTGATGTTGAACATCTTTTCATATGTCTGTTGGCCATCTGATATCTTCTTTGAATAAGTGTCTTGTTATGTTTTCTGCCCATTTTTAACTGGGTTATTTGTTTTTGAATGTTGAGTTTTATAAGTGCTTTATATATTTTGGATACTAATCCTTTATTGGATATGGCATTGGCAAATGTCTTCTCCCATTCAGTAGGTTGTCTTTTTTGAAATTTTTTAACATCTATCATTTTTAAGAGACAGAGAGCAAGTGAGGGAGGGATAGAGAGAGAGGGAAACACAGAATCTGAAGCAGGCTGCAGGCTCTGTGCTGTCAGCACAGAGCTGGATGTGGGGTTTGAACCCACGAACCATGAGATCATGACCTGAGGCAAAGTCAAATGCCTAACCAACTGAATGACTCAGGCACCCCTTAGTAGGTTGTCTTTTAATTTTATTGATTGTTTCCTTTGCTGTGCAGAAATTTTTTATTTTGATTTAGTCTCCATAGTTTATTTTTGCTTTTATTTCACATGACTTAGGAAATATATCTAGAAAAATGTTTCTATGGCCAATGTCAGAGAAATTACTGCCTGTGTTCTCTTCTAGGATTTTTATGGTTTTAGGTCTCACAGTTAGGTCTTTAATCCATTTAGAGCTAGGTTTGGTTTATGGTGAAAGAAAGTAGTCCAGTTTCATTTTTATGTATATTACTGTCCAGTTTTCCTGACACCATTTGTTGAAGAGACTGTTCTTTTCCCACTGTATATTCTTTCCTTCTTTGTTGAAGATTAATTGACTATTTAGTTGTGGGTTTTCTATTATGTTCTATTGATCTATGGGTCTATATTTTAGTGCCAGTACCATACTGTTCTAATTACTACAGCTTTTTAATATAACTTTAAGACTAGACTTGTAATGCCTTCAGTTTTGCTTTTCTTTTTCAGGATTACTTTGGCTATTCAGGGTCTTTTGTGGTTCCATACAAATTTTAGAGTTGTTCTCATTCTGTGAAAAATTCTATTGGTATTTTGATAGGGATTGCATTAAATCTGTAGCTTGATTTGGTAGTATAGACATTTTAATAATATTTGTTCTTTCACTGCATGAACATGGAATGTCTTTCAATTTCTTTGTGTTGTGTCTAATTTCTTTCATTAATGTCTTATAGTTTTCAGAAGGTCTTTTACCTCTTCAATCAAGTTCATTTTTGGGTATTTTATTATTTTAGGTGTAATTGTAAATGGGATTGTTTTCTTAATTTCTCTTTCTGCTTCTTCATTATTATATATAGAAATGCAACAGACTTCTGCACACTGAGTTTTTTTTTTTACCCTGCAACTTTACTAACTTAATTTATCAGTTCTAGTAGTTTTTTGGTGGAGTCTTGGATTTTCTATATATCATGTCATCTGCATATGGTAAAAGTTTTACTTCTTCCTTACCAATTTGGATACCTTTTATTTCTTTTTGTTTTCTGGTTGCTCTGGCTTTGACTTTCAGTACTATGTTGAATAAAAGTGGTGAGAGTAGACATCCTTGTCTTGTTCCTGACCCTAGGGGAAATTCTCTCAGGTTTTCCCCATTGAGTGTGATGTTTGCTGGGGGTTTTTCATATAAGGATTTTATTATGTTGAGATATGTTCCATCTAGACCCACTTTGTTGAGGCTTTTTATCATGAATGAATATTGTTCTTTGTCAAATGCTTTTACTACATCTATTGAAATGATCATATGGTTTTTATCCTTTCTCTTATTGATGTGATTATCATGTTGATTGAATTGCAAATATTGAACCACTCTTGTAACCTGGGAATGAATGCCACTTGATCATGGTGACTGATTAATGTACTGTTGGATTCAGTTTGCTGGTATTTTGTTGAGGAATTTTGCATCTATGTTTTGGCCTGTAGTTCTCTTTTTTTTGTACTGTCTTAATCTGGTTTTGGTATCAGGGTAATGCTGGGTTCATAGGATGAATTTGGAACTTTTCTTCCTCTTCTATTTTTTGGAATAGTTTGAGAAGAATTGGTATTAACTCTTCTGTAAATGTTTGATAGATTTCACCTGTGAAGCTATCTGGTTATGAACTTTTGTTTTTTGGGAGTTTTTTGATTACTAATCCAATTTCATAACTGGTTATCAGTGTGTTCAAATTTTCTAATTTTTCCTGTTTCAGTTTTGGGAGATTATATGTTTCTAGGAATTTACCCATTTCTTCTTGGTTGTCCCATTTATTGACATATAATTTTTCATAATATTCCCTTTTAATTGTTTGTATTTCTGTTGTGTTGATTGTTATTTCTATTTCTCCTCTTTTGTGATTTTGTTTACTTCAGTGCTTTCTCTCTCTCTCTGTCTCTCTCTGTCTCTCTCTGTTTCTCTCTTGATTAGTCTGTCTAGAGGTTTCCCAATTGTGTTGGTCTCTTCAAAGAAACAGCCTCTAGTTTCATTGATCTGTACTATTGTGTTTTTAGTATTTGTGTCATTTATTTCTGCTCTAATCTTTATTATTTCCTTCCTTCTGCTGTTTTGGGGTTTTGTTTGTTCTCATTTTTCTAGCTTTTTTGGGTGTAAAGTTAGGTTGTTTATTTGAGATTTTTTCTTCTTCTTAAGGTAGCCCTGTATTGCTACAAAATCCCCTCTTAAACCCATTTTGCTGCATCCCAAAGATTTTGCACTGTTGTGTTTTCATTTTCATTCATTTCCGTGTAATTTTTTGATTTCATCTTTGATATGGTTGACCCATTTATTGTTTAGTAACTTGTTATTTAACCTCCATGTATTTGTGCTCTTTCAGATTTTTTCTTATGGTTGATTACTAGTTTCATAGCATTGTTCTTAGAAAGACGCATGGTATGACTTCATTCTTTTTGAACTTGTTGAGACTTGTTTTGTGGCCTAATATGTGATCTATTCTGGAGAATATTTCATGTGCACTTGAGAAGAATATGTATTCTCCTGTTTTGGGGTGGAATGTTCTGAATATGCCCGTTAAATCCATCTAGCCCAGTGTATCTTTCAAAGTCTGTTTCCTTGTTGATTATCATTTTGGATCATCTGTCTATTGATGTAAGTGGGGTATAAAGTCCCCTGGCATTATTACATTACTCTCAATTAGTACCTTTATATTTATTAACTGTTTTATGTATTTGGGTGCTTTCATGTTGGATGTACAAATATTTACAATTGTTATGCCTTCTTGTTGGATTGCCCCTTTTATTATTATATAGTGGCCTTCTTTGTCTCTTGTTATAGTGTTTGCTTTAAAGTCTTATTGTCCAATATAAGGATTGCTACCCTAGCTATCTTTTGTCATTTGTTTGCATAATAAATATTTCTCCATCCCCTCTCTTTCAATCTGCAGATGTCTATCTGAAATAAGTTTCTTGAGGGCAACATATAGATGGGTCATGTTTTTTTATCTACTCTGTCACCCATTGTCTTTTGATAGGAGCATTTTGTTCACTTACATTCAAAGTAATTATTGATAGATATGTATTTATTGCCATTTTGTTACTTCTTTTGTGGTTGTTTTTGTAGCTTTTCTCCAATCCTTTCTTCTCTTCCTCTCTTTCATGGTTTGTTGGTCCTCTTTCTTGATGTACTTGGATTTATTTCTCTTTATTCTTTACATATCTATCACTGGTTTTGATTTGTGATTACCATTACATTTGTATATAACATTTTTGGCATATAGCCATGCCGGAGTTGATGGTCACTTAAGTTTGAACCCATTCTTTACTCCTCTCCCCCAACATTTAAGATATATGGTAACATATTTTACATTCTTTTATTTTTTGAATCCCTTGACTGATTTTTACAGATATACTTATTTTTATTGCTTCTGTGTTTCCTACCTTTGTATTGTCATTTATGGTCTTTCCTTTCCACTCAATGAGTCTTCTTTAATTTTTCTTGGTTTAGTCGTCCTGAACTCCTGTATTTTTTGTTTGTCAGAGAAACTCTCTCTCTCTCTCTCTCTCTCTCATCTCTTTCTATTCTGAATGATAGCCTTGCTGGATAGAGTATTCTTGGCTGCAGATTTTTTCCCTTTTAGCACTTTAAATATATCGTGACTCTCCCTTCTGGCCTGCAAAGTTTCTGCTGAAAAATCTGATGGCCTTATGGGGTTCCCCTTGTAAGTAACTGTCTTACTTTCTCTTGCTGCTTTAAAAACATTTTGTTTATTACTACTTTTTTTTTTTGCCTTTTAAAATTACTATGTGTTTTGGTGTTGACCTCCCTGGGATGATTTTTTTGGGGGACTCTCTGCCTCCTGCATCTGGATATCTGTTTCCTTCTCCATAGGGAAATTTTCATCTATTCTTTCTTCAAATAAAATTTCTGCCCCTTATGTCTCTTTTCTTCTTCTGGGATCCCTATGTTATCTGTGCTGTTAACTTTATGGAGTCACTGAGTTCCCTAAGTCTATTCTGATTTTGCATGCTTTTTTTCCTCTCACCTGCTCAGCTTGATTACTTTCAGTTACTCTGCCTTCCACATCATTAATTTATTCCTCTGTTTCCTCTAGCCTGGTAATTATTCTATCAACTATATTTTTAATCTCACTTACTATGTTCTTCATCTATGGTTGTTTTTTTTTTTATCTCTTTGTTAAGAGTCTCACTGATGTCCTCCACTCTTTTCTCAAGTCCATTAGCTTTCTAATCATTACTTTAAATTCTCTATCAGGAATATTACTTACATCCACTTTGCTTAGATCTTTGCTGTGGTTTTGTTCTATTCTTTCATTTGGAACATACTTCTGCCTCCTCATTTTGTCTAATTCTGTGTCTGTTTCTCTGTGTTAGAAAAATCAGTTATGTCTCTTGCTCTTGAGGATAATGGCCTTATGAACAAGAGGTTCTGTAGTGCCCTGCCATTATGTGTCCTGTGTTCCCCAGGATCTGGTACTTCAGTGAGGGTTTCCTATGTATTGTATGTACCCTGCCATTGTGTCCTAGCTGCTTTTTCCTTCAGACCACTTGTCTATGGAGACTCCCTTTGCCAATTGTGGGCTGTGTTTTGTCCCTGGCTGGGTAGGGTGCATTTTAACAAGGTTGTGCTGGTCTGTTTGCAAAATGACCCCTCTCATCACCATTGATGGAATTGATGCCCTGGGATGGGAGACATGGTGTTGTTGGGGTATATACTGGTTTTCTGGGGAAGGGGACTTATAGCACCTGAACTGAGGCAAGCATGACTAGAGTGATTGGAAAGGAAAGATCCACTGAAGCATGGGGGTGGTAAGGGGTAGGGTTGAGCTCGGTGTAAGTAAGTTAGGTAGTGAGTGTAGTTCCCCCACTGGTTCCCACACTGAAGGAATATACTGAGGGCTGGGAAGGGAAATGGCACCATTACCTCTTTTGTTCCTGGAGGGGTCTCCCTGAGATCTCTGCCTCTCTGTCAAGCTCTGAGATTAATAAATAACTGTCTGTTAGGAGGCACATGTCTCCTGTGCCTCAGGCATTTTTCATGCTGCTACTTCTATCTGTATCTCTGCTGGTTGTTTGTCCTGCTCTCTCTGTAAGGACATGGACTCAGCTTTCCAACACCCTCTGGACTCTCCAAGAGCTGAACCTGCTGATTTTTAAAATTCCAGGCTTTAAGTCCTGCTGATTGTAAGAACTCATGAAATTTGGCTCCTCCCACTTTCAAAGCCAAATGTTATGGGGATTCATCTTCCCTGTGTGTGTCCCCTGTGTGATGGTCTATTTCTCACCCTTCACCATGCCTCTGGCTCACTCCCAACTGCAGATGGCCACAGTCCTCTCTCAGGACTCTCTAGCCTTCCTACCTTTGTCTATGTGGCCCTTCTCCACCTTTGGTTGTGGTTTGTTCTGCCATCTTTGGGTCATTATCTGGGTGACTTATGCTGATGTGAGTGTTATTTATTAGTATTCATTGGAGGAGGTGAGCTTAAGGTGCTCCTACTCTGCCATCATCCCAGCCTCCCTCTGGCCACTTCATGTTAATTTCCTCGCAGTGACTATCCTGTAGACTTTTAAAAAATATTAATACATACATTCAGCATGTATATGCATTTGAATATAGAACTCTTAAGCACTCTGAGAGCCTCCGTTCTCTATTTACTTTTGGATATATTGTTTAGGTTTAACTGGTGCTGGGGATCAGTTATGGTGGGGACTAGTTATGGTTCACAGTTAGGAGTGTATTTGCCACCCCACACCCAGGGGACATTTGGTAATGTTTTTTACTATTGGATGGGTACTACTGGCACCTAGTGTGTAAAGGTCAGGAATGCTACTAAATAACCTACAACGCACAGGACAGCTCCCACATCAATTATCCAGTCAATAGTGACGAGGTTGAGAAACCCTTGATAAAGATTTTTGAGGTGGTCTTACCACCATTCTTCTCTATGCTTTCAGAGCAGCCGACATGTAAGGCTACAAATTTGAGATTTTGATGCTTAGCATTCCTTGTTGAGCATTTCCCTCAAATATACATTTTCTAAAAATATCTTTTAGGCATCACATTGAAATGTAATCTAAGAGAGGCTTATGAAGAATATTTTAATCCAATTATTATGATTAATACATAACAATTCATTATTTTTTATGTTAATAAAAATATTTCTCATGTGAATATTATTTTATATTTTTCCATTTTAAAAAATTACTCCAACATACCCCAGTGATGAATACTGTAAAAGCAATCTCAGTTTCACTTGGTCTCTGAATATGAATAACCAGTTGGCAAAAGATTCTAAAATGTTTCAATTAATTATTTTTAATCATGTAGGCTAGATTATGACTTTTAACTTTATTTAATAAAAGTATAAGATGCTGGAAGTTAACTGTTATGTAATTTATTACAATTTTTAATTGACTTTCCCGAAACATTAACTTTTTCCAAATAAAGACTTTGAAATTTCTTTTCAGTGCTGTAATTGAGTGAAAATACTGATAAGGAAGATATAACGCTGTCACTGAAAACATATTTGATATCAGATCTTATATATATTTGTATATTTAATAAACTTTTAATATGTAAGGCTGCTATGGATAGTTTAATTTACTTTATTGAATTATAGAATTAAGTGTTTAATTGAGAATACAGAAGCTCAACTTCTGAATTTAAATACCCTCCACAAGTGAGCTTGATTTCAAATATTTACTAAGCCCTCTGCATGTATAAAGTGCCATGTGACTGTTTACAAATCAGTTACAAATTACTTTTACAAATTACTCTTTACAAATAACTTAATCATTCTTGTCAAAGATCAAGAATGACTTCTTAAAATGTTTCAGTTTAGATGTTTCTGTTAGGATGTAGTAATTCATAAGAGAATGTCACTCACATTCTAAGAACAAGAGCAACAACAACAAAACCCAGATGATACTTAAAGTCATGACTTGGGGAGTGTGTTAGAAAGCTGAAGTTACAATGTAACCAAATGAACTGAATTTTAAAGGGTGACAAGACTGTCCAAAGAGAAATAAAAGCAAAAGCAGCCCCAACACCCAGGATTTGCCTAAAACTGAGGCTTCAGCAGGAGAACTGAGAAAGTGCTTGCTCCTTACCCCACTATCAAACAGTAGTGGTGTGGATCTTAGGGAGGAGAAAGAAAGTGACAGAACTCTCCCTCTGTGATGCAGGAATGCATAGTCTTCTGAAAGTTTAAGGTGGAACAAGAATACTGAGAAAAACTTCTGGCACTTGAAGCTACCTCCAAGTACAGGGAAGCAGCAGTTCACTGATGGAAGGATTTGAAGTTGCTGGTATACCAGTAACAAAGAAAACTATAAAATAACAAATCCCAAACCCAATTTAACTACTGACTAGATTAACTCAATTATTCTTACGAATGGTCTAGCCAAAAGAAAATAAGAAAAGAAGCACACTTTTTTTTTTTGCCCATAAATTCTATTGAATTCAGTCTCTACTGCTCTTCTATGTGTAATGTTTAACATTTAAATAGAAATATAAGACACACAAAATAAGCAATAAAAAAAAGACCCATTGCCAAGATATCAAGCAGTCAAGCAAACAGATGCAGAGATTATATTTGTTGATCTTTTTCTGGGTCAAACACTATGATGTATACTTCATGGGTATGATATCATTTAATTCTATTATTTCTATAGAATATCAACATTCTTTGTACTATATGTCATCCATTATACATATGAGAAAACTGATGTAAAGAAAGAAATATTCCCATTTAATAGAACTAGTATTTGTTGGAACCAGGATTTAGATACATTTCAGGCTGATTTTAGAGTCTAAAACATAACCACTATGCTGTAGAGTCTTCCAAATACGGCAATATAAGAGGAAGTCATTGCACACAGAAATGTATCTAGTAGATCTTTTGTATGTATTTTGAAAGGGATAAAGGACTGTTATTTTTTCTAAAAATAAAGTTAGAAGATGAAGAGTCTTAGAGAACAACTCTCTATGTGCCATCTCATCTATTTCCATACCAGACCTCAAATTTTATTACCTAAATATCTGCTTAATGTAAGGAGATTTTATATACATGGGTTATCATATTGAACAACCTTGTTTTAAATATTTGCATATTTTAATACACAGCCTTGATAATTCTGTGAAGGAATTTTTTTTTAATTTTTTTTCAATGTTTTTTATTTATTTTTGGGACAGAGAGAGACAGAGCATGAATGGGGGAGGGGCAGAGAGAGAGGGAGACACAGAATCGGAAACAGGCTCCAGGCTCCGAGCCATCAGCCCAGAGCCTGACGCGGGGCTCGAACTCACGGACCGCGAGATCGTGACCTGGCTGAAGTCGGACGCTTAACCGACTGCGCCACCCAGGCGCCCCTGAAGGAATTTTTTTTTAAAGGAAAATCTTTTATTGGAAAATCTGCTAAACCACTGGGAACATTGCTTTAAATTTTACACCTTCATTCCTTCCACAAAAGTAGGTTACAGAGTAGAATACTGTTTGGGTTAACAGAAGATTCATCAACCAGATAAATTGTTCCTCTCCATTCTACCACCTGAACACAAGTAGTGCAACGGGGTAACCATAGAACTTGAGGAATTTGTGTTTTGAGTAATTTATACTTATTTTCTTGAAAGACCTTGGAGAAAGATTTCTTAGAGAATTGGATGCCATAAAGAATTCGGTCATAAGCAGAAGATCTAGGTCAGCACTTTTTGCTGAGAGGTTTGGGTCAGTTACTCAGTACATGCAGTATATGGCTAATTTGTTCAGCCTTTTCATATTATAGAACTAAGGAAAGAGGTAGCAACTTGCACCATGTAACGCTTGGTCAGCTTGTTCATTGGCCCCTTAGATATAGCCCTAACTTACCAAAAATCTTAGGCAACGTAAATCTAAGATACATTCAAAATGGTATAATTATTATGATAACTTAGAAGTCATAGGAAGAGGACATATGAGTATGGTGTCATACACATTAATAGTTGCCTACAAAATATATATCAAGAATTTTCTATCTTGCCTAGGTTCCTATTTCCTCCCTTAGGGAAGTGACCATAGTTATTTTAAGCCAATCATGGTAGTTTAGATCTATGATGTCCAAAACAATAGCCAGTAGACATGTGTGGCTTCTGAGTGCTGGAAATGTGAGTAGGCCAAATTAAGATAGCTATAATTATGCAATTCACATTAGATTTTGAAGATTTACTGCAAAACAATGTGAAATATTTTGTTATTTTTTAATGGTAATATTTTGAAATGATATTTTGGTTATATTGGGTTAAATAAAATATATTATTAAAATATATCTCAATCTTTTTTTCCTTTGTAAGTATTACACAATTAAAATTTATACATGTACCTTGCACCATATATATGTGTATATATATATATATATACACACATATATATGTATATACATATATAGATATTTTAATATTTTCTCAAGTTCATTTTATTAACAAAAAGTGCAAACTATTTTGAACAAAAGCAAACCATGAATCACAGCATTTGGCAAGATATTAGACATGGAAAAGCAAAAAATCTTCAGTAAGTAAAATATAAGTAGAGGAGGTGCCTCTCACATGTATTATATTCATGCTTCTTCAATAGTCTCTTACCGACTTTCAGTGTTATATATATTTTTAAAATGTTTTTATTTATTTTTGAAGGAGAGAGAGACAGAGCATGAGTGGGGGAGGAGCAGAGAGAAAGGGAGACACAGAATCCGAAGCAGGCTCCAGGCTCTAAGCTGTCTGCCCAGAGCCCGATGTGGGGCTCAAACTCACAAACTGTGACATCATGACCTGAGCCCAAGTCAGATGCTCAACTGACTGAGCCACCCAGGTGCCCCTCAGTGTTATATTTTTAATGGATAGCAGTATATGATGGTGAATTCTTTGAGGTTGTATATGTCTTAAATAATCTTTATTTTGCCTTCAATTTTGAATGAAATAATTTTAAAAAAGATCCATATGGCAGAAAGAAGAAAGGTCCGTTTGGAACTATGGGTCTATACTGAGATGAGTAGCATTAGAAGGCATTAGAATTATATAATAATTAAATATAACTATTTATGGTAATATAATAAGGTAGGTTAAATGTAAAATAATTTATTTTTATTTAAATTAATCATGTGAGAAGATAATTGACAGCTTAAAGCAAAAATAATAATATATTATAGAGCTTATAACATAGAAACAAATATATGACAGTAACACAAAGACCAAGAAGGAGATAATTGAACTATACTGTTCAATTATTTGAAGTGCTGTAATACTACTTGAAGGAACATTTGATAGAGATATATTTCATCAACCCTAAATGAACCCCTAAAAAAAGTGACTAATAAGCCAACAAGATGGAATCTTAAGAAATATATAGTTACCCAAAAGAAGGCAAGGCAGAAGGGAAAAAGGGTGCAAGAAAAGATGATATCATGGAATATAAATCTATTTGATGTATCTAAAGAATATCAATAATACATTAAGTACAAATGGCTTAAGCACCTCAATTAAAATTAAAGCAAGTGTTTTTTTATGGGTTAAACAAGGCAAAACTCAACAATATGCTGTCTACAAAAATACAGATAGTTAAATATAAAAGCATGAAAAAGCCATATCATACTAACTATTCAAAAGAAAACTGTAATGAATTGAAGACAGATATATAAACAAATACTCCTACATGAATGTTCATAGGAGCACTATATGTATATAAATAGGAGCACTATATATATATAAGTAATGTTAGCATATGAACCATATCCCTGATCTTATAAATGTAGGAAAAACATTTGACTAAATTCAATATTGATTCATGATTGAAAACTCTTAGCAAACCAGGAGTACAAGGGGCATCCTCATCCTGATAAAGGACATTCTCACAAAATCTTTCAGGTAAAATTATACTTAATCATTAAAGACTAAATTCTTTCCACCTAAAATTTGGATTAAAGCAGAAATGTTCCCACCACCCCTATTCAAAATACTAGGGAAAGTTCTAGGCAGTACAGTAGGACAAAAAATAATATATCAAAAACATACAAGTTGAAAAAAAGAAACAATACTAAAACTGTTTCTGTTTATAGACAATATATTGCCTACCTAGAAAACTTAAAAGAACCTACAGAAAAATTATTAAAAATACTAACTGAGTTTAACAAAGTTGTAGGATACTAGATCAATATACAAACATCAATTGTACCAATTTATATACTAATTGTATTAATCTATGTACTAATAATAAACAATTGGAAATTTAAATTAAAATACATTACTTGTAATTGTCCACAAAATATTATGCTTATGTAAACCATAAAATTTATGTAAGGCTTGATATTGAGAGCCATAAAACACAAATGAAAGAAATATGTGTTTATAGGTTGGAAAACTCAATATTGTTAAGATGTCACCTCTCTCCAAAATAATACATAGATTAAAGCAATTCCAAAAAATCCCATTAAGATTTTGTAAACATTGTCAAATTGATTTTAAAATGTACTTGGGGATACACAGTAACTAGAAAAGCATAAACAAAAACAAAAATTAAGTTTAGAACTTATACTACTTTTTTAAGACTTATCAAGAAACTACAATCTAATCAATGTAATACTGATAAAATTATAGATGTGTAGATCAATGGAACATAATATAGAATCTAGAAATAAACCTACACAAGTAGAATTAGTTGACTTTTGACAAAGATATAAAGTCTTTACTATCCCACTTCTAGATACACTCTGTATCCTAATCTTGGAGGTCAGTTCCGTAGGTACACCCTGTACTTGCTGATAAGCATTGTCTTCTCTCGCCATTTTTCCATCCCAACAGAATCAAACCTCTTTTCTCAAATGGCGCTGATTAACACCAGTGGCCCACAGAAAACATGCTACTAAGCAAACTTATTTGAAGAAAAAAATAACTGATCAATAGACATTATGCACACTAATGAAGACAGTGTAGTATTGGTGAAAAAATAGACACAAGGATCAATGGAACCACATAGAGAGTAAAGAAATAGACCTACATGAATATGGCCATTTGATTATTGACAAAGGGCAAAGCAATAAACAGAGAAGATTGGTCTTGTTAATGAACAGTGTTGGAACAACTGGTCACCCATTTGCAAACACATAAACCCAGACCTAAGCCTCATTCATTATATAAAAATTAATACAAAATAAGAAAGGGGTATAGCTCAGGGTAGAGCATTTGACTGCAAAATGAATCCTATATCTAAATATAAAACATAAATCTATAAACTCTTAATAAAAAGTATAGGAGGCAGTCTTTATCGCTTGAGGTTAGGCCAAGAGATTTTAGAAATTATTCTAAAAACATAACCCATAAAAGAAAACAACTGAAAAATTGGACTTCATTTTGAACAAATATTTCACCAGGGAGGATGTAAATGTGGAAAATAAGTGCATAAATACATTCAACATTATTATCCATTAGGAAATTTCAAATTACAACCCCAACTAAATACTACTAGGTACCTATTAAAGTGGTTAAAATAAAAAATAATGGCAATATCAAGTATGGTGATAATGCAGAGCAACTGTACCTCCCATATGTTGCTGGTGGCAATGCAGGAAGGCACAGCCACTTTGAAAAACCAATGGCTGTTTTGATGAAAGTTAAACACACATCTACTATATGAGCCAGAAATACCACTTTGAGATATTTTCTCTAGAGAAAGAACACTTACATTCACACAAACATGTACATGAATGTTGATACAGACTTTCTTTGTAATAGTCAACACCTGCTAGGGGTGAGGGACAGCATTTGCTAAGTGGGGTGTGGCAGAGAGTGTTCAAGTCTTAATCAAGGAGGTGGGGACATCACGGGAAAGTAGAATCAATAGCGAGCCAAGGCTCCATGCCCTTCGCATATGCTCCATTGTCACAGTGAACTTTTCTTACGAAAGAAATTGAAAGATAAAATAATTAAAGAAATAATAATATGGTGACTGCAGAGCATTAGAGCCTAGCATGGGGCTCTCTTCTGAGTGCAAGGCCTGTGTGACTTCACTGGTCACACACCTGTGAAATCAGTCCTTATTGCAAAGTAGGCCCTTACAAAGAAATGTACACATGTTCTCCTAAGTCCCTTTTGTCTTTCCACTGATGAGGAGTACTTGAACAACATACTTGATTACACGTTGATCCCAAACCCACAGCCGGGCTTCCTGGGTTGAAGATAGTAGAAACTCTTCTATTAGGATCTTTTATCTGTGGATATTGTATGAAAGAGTAATAAACTGAATTTTTTCAGGCTCTGTATTATTGACTACTTTGTGATAGCAGCTCAACTTGTTCTTAACGAATGTATTTTTCTTCCTGGCATATCTTGCCTAAAACCCAGTTTCATTGAGAATAAATTAGGTGTCCTGGAGGGTTTGCAGAGAGAAAAAGAGGGAGATGCCTTTCAAACTAGAGATACGCCCAGGGATGTTTGGAGAGAAAGAATTGGTATATAAACTGTGTAAAATGAGCAGATTTTTGTGGCAGCTCCCTGCAGATTGGATACCAGGTTCTGAGAAAGGCACTTAAAATAGTAGAAATGGCAAAACGGAAGGGGCTATGAGGACTGAGACTGAGAATGTTGTTGTGCTGTTTGGTGTTGACTGATGAGTGTGGGCATTCCGACCATCTTGGAGGGAAGCAAATGGAATGAAACAAGCTGACTTTCCCACATGTCAGTGGGTTGGGAGAATATAAGTCCTTGGGACAGCAAATAACGAAAGCAGTTTTTATTCACACACCTGAACTTATGGCCTTCAGTTTACCCCCACTGTAGGTATAAAATCTTCTTCTTCTTTTTAATTCTTAAAAGCATTCTTTTAAAGATTTTATTTTTAAATAATCTCTATACCCAACATGGAGCCCGAATTCACAACCTCAAGGTAAAGAGTCACATGCTTTATGGATTGAGCCAGTGGGCGCCCCCTTAGAAGTGTTAATTCAAAACAAGTCTTGGAGAAACAGAAATTTTCTGTTTTAGAAATCTTCGTTATACTTGGTTTTATTTTATTGCTTTTTGTTTTATTTTAAGTACTTATTTGGTGCTGCTCACAAGGCCCTGCTCATATATATAATTAATGAATTACACACAGAATATAATTTTTGGTAGAAATGAGAATACCATAACCTATTAGCATACTATATTTCACATGCATTTTGCTTCTCTAGTTTATTGACTAGTAAATGAATATGTATGCATAAGTTCATATATTCATCCAATAAACATTTGAGGATTATCAACTATGTGCCTACTAGATTCTGATATAGATTTTCTCATTCTTGTCTCTTTTAGAAAAAAATACAACAGAATAGAAACATGTTTGATATTTTGCCTGAAGACACAATTATTTATGATTAATATTTGATAAAATTCCAATGTGGATTTTGGGGTGCCTATTAAATTACCAGGAACCACCTGTTTATCTTCAGTGATATGTGGGAGTTTCTGAGAAAAAATGGATGCCTACACTCAAAGTTAGATCTATCACTCACCTTTGACACAGTAGACAGTGATATATTGTTAGAACTTTCAGAAACGTGAGTTGGAATTCTGAGACAGCATTAAATTGGTTTGAAATGTAATTATCTTTGTCAGCAGACACAGCGTACTATATTGGGTAGCAGCTCATCAGAAACAGTTACTGGAAAATGTGTGGTCCCTCAGGGCTCTATTCTTGTCCTTTTATTTTTATATTTATATGCTTCTCATGGCAGTGTCATTAATAGATCTGGATTTGATTATCATATCTCTGCCAGTACTATTCAGATTTACTAACTGGTTCTTGTAGAATCAAGTCATATGACTTCCCAACTCCTTATGCTTTATAAAGACTTAGATCGAGTGATAAGGATATTTCCTTCATATTCCTTCATAGTCCGTATAGACCTATCTAAATTATTTTTTGGATTTCTTTTTTACTTTGCACTTTTCTTTAGCTAGATTACCTGACTTCAGCTGAAAAATCATAGTAGATGATACTATGCTGTCCTTATTGGCAGTATTCTTATTTTTATGTGGCATAGGAATTTCATGTAAAATTAATTTCATTGTATTAATAACAAAGATTGTACATTATGATTTCTTTACTCTGAAATTCTATAATTTTTGAACCAAATGCAGAGTTATGTAAATCCAGTGGGACCATCCAATTCTATCACATTATAATAGAGTCACTAATAGAAATGTCCCTACAGCAGATTTTATCATTCTCAATGTTGGAAGTGATTACAAAAGTGTGATGGGGAATATAATGTGTTTTTAAAAATACTCTCAGTAAAATTCTGTGGCTTAGAAGTCCAAATTTCAGCTCTTAAAATGATCTCCAAGACTCCCTTTTCAGCTTTATCCCTCACTTTTTTGTTTGTTGTTTGTTTGTTTGTATGAATGGATCTTAAGAATCTGTCAAGGTAGTTATTGGGTTATCTCCAAATAGAGGGTGACCAGATATTCCCAGATAAACCTTGTTTCCCCCCCCAAAATATGATGTTAAATAAGTGCCTCTCTTTTATTTTTATTTGAGGCCACAAAGGCTATACCTACAAGGAGAATCAGATAGTCTTTCATTCTAAAGTGAGGTCTTTCTTTATCTCTGAAGCTCATGCTAAGAAACAGTAATGCTAGTTCTAGGTCTCTCCCAACAGCCACATCGAAGCTATACCAGAAGAAAATTGAGACGAGGAGAGGTTTCTTTGAAAATAAATTTTAGGATTTCTGTGCTTTGGTTTCCTAATCCCCTTTGTGGATGGTAGAAGGACAGTTATCCCTACTCCTCCACCTCAGGTCAAGTGAAAATATCTTCACAAGGACAACTCAGAGGCTTTAACACACTTTCTTTGGAATTTTAAGGATCTTGGGACTAAATTATCATACCTAAAAAGAAAGAGGATTTGTTAAAGCTTTCTCTTCCTCCTGAGTTAACAGAGACAAGTTATTATGTTCACACGAACTTCAGTTTAAAAGTCTGAAGGGAGCAAGGTTGAGTATTTCTTGGGGACCAGATATGAAATGCAAAAAAGGTATCCAGTCTTATGTTGTCTAATAAGAAATTCCACTCCATGGGACAGCATAGAAGTGTACAACTATCTCAATACAGGCAAAAATGAAGGAGTTGTAGAGGCCAGTCAATGTAAGCACTTAGGGAGTTGTGGTTGGAGAGTTCAGGCAGAAGCATTTCTATGGAATCTACAAAATTCCTCCTTGAGAGAGAAAATAACAATGACTCAGCACCATCCAGGGGGTACCAGTGCCACATTATAATGCCGTCATCTATATAAAACTAAGTTCTTTATTCCTAACTTCTCTAATCTGGGTTTCCAAGGCCATGGAAATAGTTTAAATTGGAAAATAGTTTAAAGTTATCAAAGGATATTGGACTAGCCAGAAGTTATGGGATTATTAGAATGAACTGGACATTTTAATTATGTATGAGTGACTGAAAAATATAGGGCCCTGACTGAGATTTTATCCCAGGGACAGTGATAAATAGATCCATATAGTAAGTTTGCAAAACCAATAGTAAGAAAAAATAAACTTGGTTCTTTCAATGACATCCAGCTCATCCAGTGAATGAGTTGTATTCTTTGTAGATCTTTTCCCATTATCGCTGCCTACACAGATAAAAATTCAGCCTCTAAAATGAACTTTCAAATTGAAGTCTTTTCTCACTTTCTATGATAAATCTTTTCTTAAGGTCCTTTGAACTCCTGTCACACTGACCTGTTTTTATGAATTAGATTGCTCAGTAAAAAAGAGAAGGCATTAAACATGCAAACAGAAGTACAATGAATGTATCAAAGGAGTCAGAGTGCTGCTGAACTTTGTTATAAGACTCAGTTTGATGTAGGACTCTCTGAGGAGGTGATCTTAAGGTGAGGGGTGAGAATAAATAGATGTTAGCCACCTGAAGCCATAACGATAGTGTGATTCAGGAAAAAGGAGGAGAATGAGGAGCTAAAAAATATTATTTCTACAGTAGAGGGAGTAAAAAGAATGAAAGTACTAGGGAGACAAGCATGGGGTTAATAGTGGCAGAGATCACTGTAGTCCTTGTATAACAGAGCATGGGTCTACTTATATTGGACTTACATAGTTGGAGAAAGTTTCAAAAAGGGGAACTTGGTCAGGTATGTAAGACAAGAAGACAGTTTTAGAAAAAACTCCTTTGGGGATGCCTGGGTGGCTCAGTAGGTTAAGTGTTGGACTTTGGCTCAGGTTGTGATCTCGTAATTCATGGGTACGGGCCCTGGGTCAGGCTCTGTGCTGACAGCTCAGAGCCTGGAGCCTGCTTCAGATTCTGTATCTCCCTCTCTCTCTGCCCCGTCTCTGCTTGCACTCTGTCTCTGTCCCTCTGAAAAAGAAACATAAAAAAAGAAAAAAAAACTCCTTTGTGTGGTACAGTAAAGGGCCAGAGATACAGGAGTAGTGAGGACTTAGGGAAGAGATATTAAAACTCTGAATGTTAGAATAAAATAGAGTTATACAGGAAATCCAAATACTTGAGAGAACTGATAATCCAAACCAAATGCTAGAGAGAACTGACACATCGTTAGTAGAATTTTACGAATATTGGTCTGGTAGTATTACACAGTCACTGGCTCCATCCTACGTTTTTTTTCCTGGGGGGGCATGCATAAACCACAGAGTACCAGTGCAATATGTTGGAATGCTAGAAGATTTACCTTTAATACTATCTAGTTTGCATAAAAACCTTAAACTTTATTCCTATTTGATGTCAAGATCAACTCTGGTGCCCATTCTTGGACAAAACATAAGAAGGTCGCAAATTACATATTGCATGGGAGGTATTGCGAGGGCAGGGAGGATGCTCCACGTTATCTTACGGTACAAGCCATCGTTTATTTGCTCCAAGGTTTACTACATATTGCAGTTCGTGGATATCCAGTTATGACGACTGATGTATTATTTTTTTCTGGTTTTACCTAATTCAACTCTTCAAAGATTACTGGAGAATTAAAAAGAATCCTATAGAGAAAGTTCATATTGAAGGCAATACTAATAGTGCTAGCATAAGTAAACAGTAAGGAAATTGCTGAGTTGGCATTCTTTTACCTTTAGTTCAAGTTTGTCTGTCATATTATCAGGTGAAAACAGTGATGGTCTTGGTGTAATCAATTTGAATCTATCATTAAGCACTAAAGCAAGACTTTAAAAAAATGAGTGTATAAAATCATATGGATGCAAGAGGATGCAAAGAGGCCTGAGGGCTAGCTGAGTGTTTATTTCTGGCTATTTTTGTGAATTCCAGGGTTTTTCCCCCCTAAAATCAAGTGCATTTGTGTAAGTAGGTGATGTTATAACCCAGAATTAAAATGAAGAGAGTAACAGAATAGGCATGGAAAACAGGTACATCTGAGGTCTATTTTGAGTATGATTCCTTAATGATAAAGCTCAAAATGTTTCGTCAACTGTAACTAGCAGTGGCTTGGACTGTGAATGTACTAGTTTAATTTTTCACCTTCCAGTTAGTCAATCTCTATTTGAAAACTTTCTGTAATTTTAATCTTGGACTCTGGACTTTTCCTGGGGTTTCCCTGAATCTCTTTCAGTTTAAAAGAGTATCATAATAGAGTCTTAAAAAACTAGGGAGAGATTCTCTGCCCAGTGACACTCATACTCGTTATTATGAGTTTAAAATTTTTTTAAGTTCATGTCTTCTACTTTGCATACTAATTTTTTAGAATTATATTTTCAGTTGATCAAGGTTAGTATGAATAGTGTAAATTCAAATACTCTAGTCAAAAGAGGCACACATATAGGATGGGATTTTCTTTATAAAGACAAGTATTTCCCCAAAATATACATAAATTAAGTTATGGCTTTTGTCTTAGTTTGCTTGGCTGCTATAACAATATGCTATAGACTCGTTGGCTTATAAACAAAAACATTTATTTCTCACAGTTCTATAGACTGGGAAGTCCGAGATCCAGTTACCTTAAGATCCACTGTCTGATTACAGCCACTTTCTGGCTTACAGACCGCTATATTCTGGCAGAAAGGGTGAGGGAACTCTCTGGCATCTCTTTAATCAAAGGACTAATTCCATGAGGCTTTCCCTCATGACCTAACTGCTCCCAAAGGTCCACCTCCCAATATCATCACACCGGGGATTAGGATTTCAACATATGAATTTGGGGGGTATATAAACATTCAGACTCTGCCAGTTACTCTTAGTGTGCTTAGTAACATTTTGGTGTGCAAGTAGTTATAGAACATATTTTAGCCATTGAATAGCTTATTTAGTCTATTATGGCCATGATATCCCTCAGTTTGGCTACCTTTTCCTGCCTTTTTAGATATTAGAATTGTAAGTAGAAGAAATGGTTATTATGAATATTTTATGTGTTTGATTTTGTTGGTAATTCTTTGTGAAATTTAGAGACATAGACAGTACCCATTCATATACGAACAGTCAAAATCAAACAGAAAAATCTGATTGTATGTTTATTTTAAATCAAATAGAATGTCTAATTACTTTTAATTTATAATTAAATTATAAATTCCCAGCTGAAACTCTATATTCACCTTCAAATTTAGGAAATTCGTTTCCTCTTCATCAGCTAGCTTGTATACAACTAAAAATGATATGAGAACGAACCAAAGACAGACTTCTGTTGACTTTTAGCACATTACTGAAGTAAATTTTACAACATCATATTAATACAAATTAAGTACAAGTAAAATCTTCAGAGACCATTTGGGAGACAAAAAGAATTTGACCTATGTGATTAAGAACAGTCCCCATCTTGTCTTCTTCTTGCTCTCTGTCTTAATTACTTACCTATAAATTGTTGTTTTGATTATTTTTTATGAAAATCTTATAAAGGCCTTTCCCAAAAAAATCATGCACACAAGTATGTGCGTGCACGCATAAGTGTATGTGATCAAAATGAGCATTTTCCTTCCCACTGCCTGAGAAGATCACACTCAATCATTAGTATTTACATAGCACTTGCTTCCATTGAATTCTGAGAGCAGAGGGATTCTGTTTTAAAGTCATTGGTAAGACAGTTTGTTTTTCCATGAACATACTGAAATTATGCACTGGGCAAATTAGTGAATTTTACCAAATATGTCTCAAGGATAAATATAGCAATTTTCACAGTGAATGTTTTCCATCTCTCAGGAAATCTATGTTTGTCATGAAATGACAAGTTTTTTTAGAGGGTTGGGAGAATGGGGTGATTGCCTTTGCAAACTGATTTTGAATTTCGTTAAATAACAAGGCAAACCTGAAAAATATTTTATATTAAATGAAAGTACTTAAGCATGATCTTTTGGTGGAAAGCAAATGGAAAGAATTTTTAACACATCTACTGAAGTAACAGATTTTCCTTTTCTGCTCCAGGGTGATCATTATAAACCATAACTTAAAAATTTTAAATTATGAAAAATATCTCATCTTGGGAAGTTCATGTGAATTTAAACCAATAAACTAGTCTCATAATGTTGTAACTGAGAATTAGTGTGCTTTCATAAGATGATAACTTTACTATTTTTTCTGTACAGTGATACCAGAGAATAATCAGGATTAAAATATAACTTGACTTAGAGTGTACATGGCAAAAAATACTTCATATTTGTATGAATGAATAGATGTAAAAGTACCTAAGATTTTATGCCTACTAAAAGCATATAAATAATTAAAAATCCAAAGTGTGCAGGTGACCTAAATTCTTTCTATATCTCACCAGTTAACTCTGTGAAAAGACCCAGATCTTCAATCCACTTATTAAAGCCATAGTGAAGGTTAACTTTGAGAAAACTACTACACTAATTATATGAAAATACTACAGGGATGTGAGCTGAGAAATACTTGAAAACAATGGCTATGATAGAATTCTCACAATTATTTCACTAAGAAGGATTCTTTCTAGTGGAAAAATTTTTTAAAATGCAACAAAACAATGTTGATGTGTTTTGTAAATTGCACCCCAAATCAAAGTGAAGTGACAAAGCTTTTATTTTCTTTCCATCTCTCTGCCTCCTAGGAATTTTTTCTCTTTTGTTTGATCTTTGCATGAGGACTTTGACAATTAAATGATGTCAAAGCAACCTGTTTGCTTTCTTTTTGCCCATTTCTCCCATTTATGTGACAGCTGGCTTAGTGGCCCTTTGCATTGTAGCTGTCTTTCTTCATGTTAAAGCTCTGTAGATTTTAATGTTGTTAGTTGTTTAATTTTGACACCCTTGTGTGGTCAATTCATGTTTTAAGTCAATTTCTGGTTAGAAGATCTAATTAAGACACAGTTTTTTTTTAATGTTTATTTTTGAGAGCCAGATAGATGGAGCACAAGTGCGGGAAGGGGCAAAGAGAGAGGGAGACACAGAATCCAAAGCAGGCTCCAGGCTCTGAACTGTCAGCACTGAGCCCGATGTGGGGCTCGAACCCGTGGGCCGCAAGATCATGACCTGAGCCCAAGTCAGAGGCTTAACCAACTGAGCCACCCAGGTGTCCCAGACACAGTTCTTAATGCAGAAAGGAAGGGGCAAGAAAAGACTAGCACTTTTTTTCCTCATAAAATCTCAGTGTCATCAATTAGAAATCATGTTACATGTGGCTCTTCTATCATGTCCATGTGTGACAGAGGTTTGACCAGAAAGTTTTTGAAAATTGATATAATTTGTCATCATCTTTTAACAAGGGTCTGGCTAACAGCTTAACAAAAGGAATATAACATTACCTAAAGAGGAGTCATAATAATTATCATTTTTATAGAAGGCAATAATGAGACAACTGACTACAAATGCATTTAATTACATATTTTCTCTCACTAATCTATCAGTATTTGACTTTTGCCTGTAAAACAGATCCTGTCCATATAGATGTAATTGATCATGATCAACAAAACTCCACAATGGTTGTTTCAATAATTTATATGCTAATTCATTATTATTTCCCTAGCAATAGGCAGAATTTTGCATTTGCACCTGGAGGAGGTTTGAGATTCTGCATAACCCAGGTTTATTTTCTGGGTATTGCGAAACACAGGATGTTCCCTTTAATAACCTGAAATTTTAATAAGGGCCTAAGAAATAGTTGAAAAAGTGAGTGAACTTGTATTTAAATTAGTTCTTTGAGAGCTTGGAGATTCTGACTTGGTGAACTCTAATTAAATCCCTTAAGGCCACCAGGTCTGCCTCCCTAGTTCTTGATGGTAAAAGTAAGGTCTTCAAAGAGTCCCTTGGCAGTATACAAGTGGAGGGGAAAAAAATCATGCAACCCATCACTACCGCATTTTATAAAGCTACAATTCCAGAAGGAGTACCAGACAACGGGAACAATAGAGACAGAAACCTGAGAACTAGTAAAGTAAGGAAAGCAGAGGAAAAAGAATTTGGAAAGAGCAGTAATTCAAGAACATCACTCATTCAGACTGCAGTAGGGGCGTTAAACTAGACAAAGGAGCAAATGAGCTCTTGTGCTGGTAAATGACAGAGCAAATCTTAGTTGGCACATTTTGCAATTAACATTTTCAGTAAGAAATTCTCAAATACAAAATTGCCATTTTTTAGTTCTGACATTATAGTGGCTTTTTCCTCAGGGCACATTTTCCATATAAATATCTAAGCATTTTTTTTTCTTTCCAACTAGATTTCAGTACTCAATTGTGTGGGTGAGTTTAACTGTGATGGTGAGAACAAAACAGGTATTGAATCTTCTCAGGGCCAAGAGGAAATCAATAACAGGTGATCAAAATATGGAACTCTTGACTTATTCTCAGTAGCCTCTCTTATTCAAAATACAGACATGAACCAAATAAACAGTTGAGTGGATGATTCTTTATTTTGGGAGATTTTGTACTTTTCACTCATATTTAAAATAGGTTCAAAAGTATTATTTTTTGATATTGCAAAAGTCGCAATTGAAACTCCTTAATCCTACTATGCACTGTCCATGCTCCAAATCAACCTGTTAAAGAAATAGAAATGTCAACCTTGCAGAGAATTATTCTTTTCTCCTCTAATGTTCAGTTTTCACCAAATATCCACTTGGGCCACCAACATGTTCATCAGTCCTTCCTATGTATTCTTGTCTCGTTCCTCTGTACTTTCCAGCACTTAGCACTTTATACTAGTCCATATTTCCATATACTAAAGGGAAGATAAGGATCTGGCAGTGTGAGCAAATACCCCTACAAAGCACCCTCACCCAATGGATTCCTGTGAAAATTGATGGAAAGTGAACTGAAGAGGAAACACATGCAGCTTGGTTCTCATTAGTCTATTCCTGTGCCTTGGCCATGTGGACAAGCGTATTCTTTCATATCCGATTGATATGTGATGTGCTGACAACCCCCGTCCTGACCAAATGCTCTACAAAGTAGGAATGATGTAGAAAACTTAGAATTTATACTTTTGTAGTTTGCTCTACTTTTTATTTCAAAAAGGCTTTTAAAGTCCTATGAATGCTATTTAGATCACTTGTATGTCTAGATGGAAATACTGATTCTTGATGCTCTGAATAAACTCCTAACCCCAAAGGTATATTGAGCTATGGGTGCTAGCTTTGTTCTTAAGTATAAGTTTCACAAAGTTTTATTTACTTTTTGAACTCTTAACTAGGATGAAAGTGCCACAGTGCTTTTGTGGTCTGCTACTTAAGTGGCTTCATCTTTTCTTGGGGGAGAAAAATGAAAGTAACAAGCAAAATATAGAGGAGGTTTTAGTTTGTTCTGTGATCAAAAGGTCATTTATTGATCTGGTGCTTAAAAGGAAAAGATCTGTTTTTGGGAAAGTCATTGTACTATCTAGGGTTTGAACTCTTCTCCTTTTATTATCTATTAAAGCATGATAAGTCTACTTTTTTCTTTCTGCAGGAGCAAAACTCATAATTAAAATAAGGACTCCATCACCACTATGCCCATATGACAGTTGTTCTAAACTTGCAAAACTGAAAATAAATAAAATAAATCTATGTTAATTAAAATGCTGATTTTAATTTTTAATCAGTCTAATTACATTAACTTTTAGTTAATCTTAAATACAGAGGATTTCTTCCAAGCAATAGTTTCACATTACAATATTTTTGTTTCCTCTGAACTGAAAAAAATTAGAAGGAATTATACTTTGAAATTAAATATTATCTACTTTCTTTCCTCCCTCCTCACCTCCCAGACCCCAGAAACTAGCTTGAATTTTCTACCGAAGGGTTGTCCAATGACTGTAAGAATAAACTGAAAGCAGAAATTGCAGTCTCAGTTCAACTAGAAAGCCATTATGTAAACTTGAACATGTTAGAAGATTCTTCCTATGTTTGCTTTCTTCTTGGAAACTTCTAATAAGGAACATAAGAAACGAAAGTTGTATATGTAGGATAAACTTGAGTATGTAGAACATTAAAAGAGAAGACATTTGACCCCTTCTTAGAATCAAACCTTAAGATTTTTGGATGAATATAAAATATATTTAGATACATAGTTAGGGGTGTTTATGTGTGTGTGTGTGTGTGTGTATAAATTATTGTAGTAAGTAATATACTTTGGTATGTCACAAGAGTGTTGAGTAAATACATATACTTGTATTGACACAGCTTTCTCAAACTTTGCTCCCTGGATTATGAGCATCTCCTAAGACATTACTAGGTATTCTTCGGGAAAAAAGGCTCTCTAGTGAAACAAATGTAAATTTGTTTTTCATTATTGGAAATTTATAATATAAGTTGGAAATTAAGGACTGAGGAAGTGTACAGAAATAAAGCCAGGGCTTCCAAAAACAATTTGATACCATTATAATGATTCATATAAACTTTTATTAAAAATGTCATCAGTTTTCAAAATATATAGTTGGAAAAGAAAACTGTACACTGCCAAAATTACACATTTTAAAACCTTGTAACACTTAACCATTTAACTGTATGGCTGGGAAAAATATTTAGCTTTTTTTAAGATGTGAAACTTTATTTGCTCAATAGGAAATATACTCTTTATCCTATGCTTATTGTGTTTCGAATATACGGGTTATATAGTATATCAACTTACTGCACATTTTGCTTCTGCTGTGTTTTAGTTCTTTTCTTTTTTCTTTTTTTTCTTTCTTTTCTCCTCTTCTCTTCTCTCTCCTTCTCTTTTGCTTTCTTTCCCTTCTTTTCCTTTTCTCTTCTTCCTTCCTTCCTTTCTTTCTTTCTTTCTTTTTCTTTCTTTCTTTTTCTTTCTTTCTTTCTTTCTTTCTTTCTTTCTTTCTTTCTTTCTTTCTCTACTTTGATAAGATTGAAGTCATTGTTCCTGTTAGATAAGTTCATATCAACATGATACACAAAATTAAGAATCTGTATCAGTTGATAATGCATTTGGCTACAGGTCTCCTAAAATCTAACTATAATGGCTTAAACAGAGTTTTTTTTTGTTTTTCCACATTGCAAAAAGTCCAGATTAACACTATTTTCTGTCTACTCCATTGTCTTGGACACATTGACTCTTCTTCTTCTTACCTGTCACTTTATGGTGAATAAACTGAAGCTAGTGGATAGATGGTATTGCATCTCCAACCATCATTTCCACATTCTAGAAAGCAGGTTGGGGAAGAATCAGACATCAAGCCAGGCCTCTCTATCCTTCTTTATTATTAAAACAAAGCTTTCCAGAATCATCTTATCCAGAGCTGGAACAGGTGGCACCTCTTGCCTCAATGGAGGCTTGGAAATTTGGGAACATTGTTGTCATGACTGTTTTAGACCAATGTTAGTTCATTACCTGGCTGTAAACATATTACTGACCGTAACACAATTGTAGTTTTCTTAGGGTGGAAGAGGAAAACAAAAACTTACTACTTGGGCAACTTGGGTTATTACACAGAATCTCTTTTAAATATAAAAATAATATGAAACAAGGATAGCATCTGAAATTAAATTATTACCCAAAAAACTTTCATGTTTAAGGTAGAGAGAGTCAGCAATAGGAAGTCTACATTTTTGACAATTCCATTTAGTAATTCCTCAGAATATGGAGGCTGAGATGAGGATTAAGTGCCAGTGTTTTATTTCATATGTGCAAACTTAGGAGAGTTAGAAATAAGGGCAATGAGACAAGGAAAAGATGTGAAAAATAAATGAAATTCTGTATTTATATGTCTGACAGCAGATTTACAATGAGCCATGATGTTCATAGGCAGGTATATTTTCTTGACACACAGTATATTCTCAGATGTGCTGTAGAGAATGATCCATGTTACGTGGTGTGGGAAAGATGATGACATTTATCTGCTTGGCTCCCTCCTGTCTTCTCTTTCCCATTGGTCAATATTTTCACCATAGGCCATTAACTCTATGTCACTTCCAAGTGTCATCCAGTTCCTTTGCATGCCAACAAATCTGGATGCAGAACAATCCAGATTACATGTTCTGAGATGAGCTATCCCATTCAAATCTGAAAGTAGAGGAAAGTTGGGGCATTTAGGTGGCTCAGTTTGTTAAGTGGCTGACTCTCGATTTTGGCTCAGGTCATGATCTCAGGGTTGTGAGATTGGGCCCTGCATAGGGCTCTGTACTGACCGTGTGGCGCCTGATTAAGATTCTCTCTCCCATTCCCTCTGCCCTTCCCCCACTCACACTTGCTCTCTTTTTCTCTAAAAATAAATAAATTAATTAAAAATAAATAAATACATAAATAATATAAAAAATAACAGTAGAGGGAAAGGATTCAAAACTCTAGGCATGCAGCTCATCTGCCTTACTGCGTGGCAGCTGACAAAGAGATTGAGCTTGACACTTACAGAGTGAATGATTGCCTGGGCCCTGGTGGCAGCATTCTGGGTGAGGAGAGAGATGGGCATGGGAACTTGAAATAGACATAACATTTTTGTCTGATATACTAAATTTGAGAAGTGGTGACTTTAGCACTTAATTTACTTCTGGAGCATAGGCTAACTCCAGAGCCAAAAGAGCCTCATGTCAGATTGAGTTGCCCTGCAATTTCTGTAAGTTTTAAGGCATCATTATAAATTAGACTGTTTACAGAGGGTGTATGATTCTGGACAATAACAAGACATTGGTTTCATCCATGATGGGACTTGAATCTGGGCTGTGCTGTTGCTTATCTTTGTCACCTTGGGAAAGTCACTTTACCACTCAGTCTCAATTATTTTTTTACCTAAAAAAGTGAAAATATTAATATTGCTTTCCCTGTAGGGTTTTTGGGAGTTTGGTATCTCGTACAAAATACCTCCTCATATATACCTTTTTCCATTAACTTTCTTCTCCCTTCCTGAAGACCATTTCTATATTTTCGGGAAGCCTTACTTGTCAGGTGGATTCACACTTCAGCAGTACTAATGGCCAAACTGGGTTTTATGTTTTATCCTGTCTGCTAGTCTGGACAGGACAGAATAGACCACAGAAGTCCCTAACCAATTTGACTTGCAGAAACGCAAATGACTGAGCACATTTTATTTTCCCTGGGGAAGAGGCTCAGGTAACATATAAGGATGTTGAAATAACACCACACCCACCACTTTCCAGAGCAGCTAATTTAAAATCACTTGCAATCTGGGGGAATCTGTCTCCATATCTTTTTGTAAGAACCTACAGCTAACTGTTTACTGAAAGGTTTCCTGAGAATAGGATTTTATCCAAGACTTGTGACAGTGGTAACTTAGAATGAGGCTACAGAGATCTAATTAAAAAGGTGATTTCCTAACATATGGAGCTCCTATGTGAAATCAAGAGAATGTGAGGTGCTGGGGGAATTGCTGACCCTGTAAATTCTTATGACATTAGGCTTAAATCTTAACTGCTAAACACCTTTCAAATATTTAACTCTCCCCAAGTAAATGTTCTCCCTGCAAAGCTCTATTTGTTGACTTTTATCCCAGTTGGACTGACTTTGGGGACTACATCACTGAGACCTGTGCATTAAGTGGTACATATGTTGAATAAACAGCCAGACAGCTACCAACTGTCAAGTTGCTTTACTAGAGTATAAAAAAAAAGCACATATGCCATGTTGAAAAGCAAAGGAAAAACAAAGGTTTATAATAGATCTAGGAAATGGTTCAGGTAAAACATAACCACATGCTTATTTGCATGATTATTTTTCTAAACAGCATTAGAAATCTTTTGGAGGAGAAATCCTAATCTTGAAATGATCTCAAATGTTGCATGAGGTATGATACTTCCTCTGGTGGCTCATAATTCATTAATGAGCTAATAAATTGAAAGGGGGACAAGCTGTGTTAATATAAGCAAAGGCTGGAAATGTGCTGAGTGAGGAAACAGGTTTGATTTTGTCACACGCAGCAGATGGAAATAAAAGGACAGGTTGTTCTTTACAGGTATGGATGGCACTACAGAACATACTAGCTTTCCTGGCAAGGAGACTGGAAGTATTTATAGTTTTCAGCCTTGTTGCCACCAGCATTGCTCTCCTGTGTGATACTATGGTAGAACAACATTGACTGTGTATCCCAGGTGGCCACCTGTTGAGCAGAAAGAATCCTGGTCACCAGCAATTGGTTTGCATACAGCCATACTAGCCTTGTTATTTAAAAGAGTGTCTTAGTTACTATTCTGGTAGGGAAATCGACTCGTAAAATTCTTGTAATCTTAAGTATCAGTTCAGGTGTACCTGTACAGTTCAGGTGCCAAGACTGGGCTACAAGCACAGAAGATGTATGGGAGGTAATATGCATTGAACATAATGATAAAAGGGTTAAAGAGAAGGGAAATACTTCAGACTATGATGCAGGTCTGACATCTGTGAAAGGAAGGAGGCAGAGAGGAAAATTGGACGGAGAGAGTCTCTGAGACCAGCGCTCCCCTAGAAAAGTTGAGATCCTAAGGAGGATCTCTAGAGCAGAGAGTATCCATTAAAGGAGTCCTATGATGGAGGTGCCTGGGTGGCTCAGCAGGTTAGGTGTCCGTCTGACTCTTGATCTTGGCTTATGTGATGATCTTATGGTTCGTGAGTTTGAGCCCTGCATCGGGCTCTGCACTGATGACACAGAGCGAGCTTGGGATTCTGTCTCTCCTTCTTTGTGTCCCTCTCCTACTTGTGCTCTATCATTCTGTCTCTTAAAATAAATATGATTAGAGAGAGAGAGAGAGAGAGAGAGAGAGAGAGAGAGTCCTTTGATGGGCAAAACCAGCTAGATCCTGGAACTTCTCAGCTTTGCCATCATTGGCTAGAACTGCCTACAGAAAGTGTGTCATATTAAATGCCAAGGTGGACTGCAGCAGAGGTTGTTGTCTGACAGCGCCCCTGTGGCAGACACTCCCTGGGAAGGAAATCTGAGTGGGGTAGCTCTGTGGCTGGCTCAGGAGGCTTTCTAATGATGACACTGAACTAGACTTCTAACAAGGAATACCTTTTATACATTCATTTATAACAAAGGTCAAAGAGGACTTGGCCCATGTGGATTCTCATATGAATTTATATGTATATTAATCCCCCAAACTTTCAAAATACTCTGGTGTTCTACTCACTTTCCTATTCTTTCTTGTTTGCATGACTTGGAAGGAAAATGTACTAGAAAGTCAGGGAAAGAGTTTCTGTACTTGACAGTCAGGTGGAAGAATATTACCAAATTTTAAGAAATCAAGTGTACTTTCCTGGTGCAGTAATGAAAAGCGAGAGTGACCTAAATTCAGATTCTGTTTTGCCACTCATTGACATTAAGATCTTGAGTAGCTAACTTAATTTTTTTGTGTCTCATTTTTTTCATAACAAAAATAGCAAAAACAGTATCATATATTGTTCATTTAAAGAGTGATGTGTTGAGATTTCCTTATGACAAAAGTTTTAAAGACTTTTGTTCTTGTAAACTGGGCTGGTGTATTTTGTGATAATGTTACATACTCCGTTTATGAAATTTTACTACAAATATATGAAAAACTTAAAAGAATCACAATTCAGAGTCAATGAAGATACATGTGTAATTACTTATTAGACCCTTACTTAGCTCCTAACACTTACTTAGCTCCTAACACCCTTACTTAGCTCCAACACTGGTAGATGTTGTTAAATTTTATCTGTAAATAATAGTCACTTATTTCAACATTTAGGTGTCCAGTTTCTATGGCTTAAGACAAGACAAATTTATTGTCTTCCAGTTACATAGGTCAGAAATCTGACACAGGTCTCACTGGGCTACAATCAAGGTGTCAGACTGGCTGTATTTCTTTCTGGTTGCTCTAGAGGATAGTCCATTTCTTTGTCTTCCCAGGGTCTAGAAGGCTGCCCACATTCCTTGGCTCATGACCCCCTTCCTCTGTCTTGAAAGCCAGCAATATTTCATTTATTTGACCATTTTGAATTCGCAGTTTCTTCTGACCACAGCTGGAAAAGTTTCACTGATTTGAAGGACCTATTTGATGAGATTTTACCTATCTGGCTAATCCAGGATAATCTCCCCATACCAAAGCCTTTAGTTTAACCCCATCTGCCAAGTCACTTTTGCCCTGTAAACTCACTTGCCCACAGGTTCCAGGGATTAGGAAATGGACATCTTTGGGGGATGTCAAATAATTTGGTCAGCCTCTTGAAGATGGACAAGGTAAGGAAAAGGATTCTTCCCTAAAGCCATCAGAAAGGAAAGCAATAATGGGAAAGTAACATCACACCCAACCTACCTGAGTTTACTTTTTACTGGCTGGCTAGCATATGTCTCATTCAATTAATCTAGTTTCCAAAATTTTCCCTTTTTGTTCATTTGATCATGCTTTTTCCAGCTTTGGAAAATGGCCTCAATCGTTGGCTCTGCCTTTTCAAATCCAGGATATTTCTCAAGGTTCTGTTAATGACTCAGTTTATTTCTGAAGATGTTTCTACCTACTCCATGCCACCATGAATGCTTCCAACTGAGAATTCCAATTACATTGAAATCAGAGATTGGCAATGTAGCTCAAAATGTTTCATATTAGCAATATCTCCCCAACTCAAACAGTGTTAAACTTCTCAAGAACAGGGACAATCTGTTATATATCTTTTGTGTCTGACTCAGCCAATGCTAAACAGCCAGTGCCAAGTCAGTGCTAAATTAACACTGTGTTTATTGATAAATAGTCAACATTTAAAATACAAATACTTCTAGGAGCTGATTACAACCTTTTAATTATTAACATTTAACTGTAGTTTATGTATAAAACTTGAGTAAATTCTAAATTGAGATCTGATTAGTGGATTTGATGAGAAGACTATGTAGAGAGAGAGATAACCACAAACAGAAACAGAGGATGTGGGCCTAGAAGGGAATGAGTGGGCTTTCTAGGAAGCCATGAGGAAGCCTGAAAGCATCAACAGTGAGGGAAGTAGATGGAGGCACCAGTTGGTGAGACAAAGATAAGGAGAGAAGGAGAGGAGCCAGTTTTACTGATTTTATAATTTTGCCTTGACCAGATACATGTTTAGCATACCTCTGCATTCAAGGAGTCTGTGATGTAAGAAATAAGGTAGTTGAAATGATCTAAACTGGGATAAAATGTATATTTCATTATAAAACAGATGGATTTTAGAAATTTTGTAAAGAAAAAGTGGTAGAATTTGGCATAGTTTGAATGTAGAATGGGAATATTGCATTGTGTGATTTCCTATTTTCCGTTTGAAATTACAGTGAATTTATAATAACCTCTCTTTTCTCTCATTCTCTCTGTCTCTTTATATACACACCCATTATCTGTTATTACTTTCTATAAATTACATTGCCAAAGTATGATGGACAATCTAATTTTTAAACTTTGATAGTTATGAAAAGAACAACTGCGTAAAAATGAAATTAAATATACAATGATAGGCTTCTTTTTCCATATAGATTTTGAAAGAATAAATGTTGTAGGGTATAATGCATTTATTCATTCACTGAATCCACAACAATTCTTCTGACTCTAAATCATCAATATTATATGTATGTAAGACTGAGCTCCAGGATAGTTTACTTGTAAAAGAAAGTTTATATTTTACTGTTCCTTCAACAGTTTTATATAAAGAAATCACATTTTTTTAACATTTATTTATTATTGAGAGACAGAGAAACAGAGCATGAGCATGGGAGGGGCGGAGAGACGGGGAGACACAGAATCTGAAGCAGGCTCCAGGCTCTGAGCTGTCAGCACAGAGCCCGATGCAGGGCTTGAACAAACTGCGAGATCATGACCTTAGCTGAAGTCAGACGCTTAACCAACTGAGCCACCCAGGTGCCCCGAAAAAAAATTACTTTAATGTGACTTTCAGTTAATAAGTAGAGAATAGCATTTACATTTTTTAAATGAAATTTTGTTAACAAATTTAAGTGTGACTTATATCTCCCATTTTCACATACATTGGTGAATAAGGTTTATTTTGGCAAACTCTCATCTTCCTATAACTAAATAACTTAGAGAGATTATATTACTCAGCATCACCAAAATTACATATTCTCTAAGTGTTCTTAAATCAAGTGTTTTGTAAAACAGCATTTATTCTGTCATGCTTTGTGATTCAATATATTGGGCTGTATTCTGAGTATACCAAGATGCACAAATAGCATGTGCCCTGATGAACCAACCACAGATTCTGACTTTTAACATGTAAGCTAAGTTTTAGCAATTTGATATAAAAATAAACAGGAGCTCATGTGGACTATAACAGAGAGGTTCATAGCATCAGGAAGTAGAATACATGCTCTACCCAGAGTATGTTAATTTCTATTGCTTACGCTCTGTATTTGTCAACAACTCAAGAACTTCTATGCTGTGTAATTAAGTATGCATGTACTTTTCTGCTTGTCAGCTGTATTTCATGTCTCTGTGCTTCAATCACAAAGTATTTTGAGTATGTGGTTCTCAGCCATCAAGTGACTGACTGCTATAGTTATGAGGCCAGTCCACCATGAGACCAGGTTTTGATGGCCTATCTCAACATCTTTAATAAAGCAAAGTATTTGGAAAAAACCCCAAGTGTTTCTGGTGCTTCCTGTGACTACCTCCAGGAAAAAGTTGGTGGGCTGGTTGTGTGGGGTTAACTGTGAAGTCCATGATTTTTGGAAATAATTCAGTGTGATATAAATTTATTACATCAGAAATAACCCAGATTTGAGGTAAATTCAGATACATTTTAATCAATACCTCACTTTGCTTCTCCTTTGGATGATTACTTTGTTATTTCTGGAGTCTAGCACAATGCTGATTACCTATTGGGGGGCCTCAATAAATGTTAATGAAACTAAGAAATCAATGATATAGGATGGTCAATGAATGATCAATCTCAAATTAAACTATCCTAAGGTATAACTGGCATTTGTTAGGGTGGTCTTTCGGAAAACCTGTGATTGCTTTGGGGAAGGAAGCCATGCCTCAGTGTCTGTTACCTTAGAAATGGTCTACCAGAAGTAGCCACTCATTTGAACTGACTCCAGGCAATATATTGAAGCCGTTTGTGTTTGTGGTGTCACAACTTATCCTTCAATCACACATTTCTTTGCTACCCTTAATCATTCTAGAATATCTAAGACTTTATTCTCTAAAATGCATGGACTTATAAAGTTAGATTCCTAGAAGCTTTGTACTATCAAAGAATCTCCAGTAGAATCTGGTGTGTTTTTAAAGGTAGAATTTCGACATAAATAAGAGACATCTGAAGCTCTGGATTTCATGAATCCTTTTTGTATTATGCTTATTTGTCTCCAGAGGCAAGGGATTGTGGCACAAAAACATAAAAAATAATTAGTTCCAGTGTTCTTACTGTGAGAAGGCTACCACCACAGGAAACAGTTGTCGAGTCAGTAGTGGGTGACTGAAATCAAAGTACAGATGGCACTGAGGTGTGCATTTCGGTTCTAAATGAAAGCACGAGGATGGTCTGCTCACTGGGTGGTGGTGGTACATTGACTTGTAAAGTTAAGTTAAAATTAAACCCTAAGAGATGATACTATCTGGGCCCTTTCCAGTGGCTTTCTCTAAGCCATAGGGATTTATCAGGTTTACACCAGGAAGTGGGGAGAAAGGGGAGTTCAATACACTGCAACAAATAACATGTCTGAAGGTCGAAGTTGTAGTGACAGCATCCCCCCCCCCCCCCCCTTAAAGTCGAGCTGGGTCTGCAGAGAGAAAAAGGATGAGAGTGAAAATAAACATATGTTTTCACTAGTGACATGGCTGACGTCTTTCTCCCCTAGTTTCAAAATTTCAGGGCTTAGGTCTAATATTTCTTAATTTTCAAATTTCATTTGTAAATGAAAATATTTAGACCTTCACTAATCCTTACCCACAAAAAGATTTAGGACAAGGAAAAGCTAACTATAGGAATGACCTCGGGCGGTTTTTATCCTATCATTTTAATTTGAAATTAAACAAGTGTATCAAAATAACATGTATGCACCAGGGAATGAAGAAAACATGCTGTCTCACAGGCCACCCTAGTACCCCTTAAGCTCCTTGAAATGCCATTCTCAGATATATAATTAAAAGGACATTCCTGCCTCATAAAAGTCTCCAAAATAATCTTTATTGGCTGTGGCTATTTTGCCTTTGTTGTTTTTTGCTTTTTGCTTAACAGTGAGTTTTGCACATTCTGAATCTGTGCCCTAGTTATGCAACGAATCTGACTGCTCACCTTTCCATGCTCATTCTGGTGAAGTAGAAGCCCACTCAGTTCTTCGGTAGTTTGAGAATATACACTGCTGCGTTATAACATTTTTGAGAACACAGAGACCTTTCTGCAGCTAGTAAGATTCTTTGAAAATCGTTGGGGACATTTCCATGGCTACGTTGATACATCTTAGGTACTATGCCAGCATCAGGCAGGGGTATTTCCACTGCTGTTCCCTCTCTTTCAGATGCCCTCTGTACTCCCTTTGCTCCCCAAACTATAAACACTGAACGTGGTGTCTGAGTATGAGGCAGGAATGGTCGAACCACCTGGGAGTGGAAGCCTCCTCCATTCTTTTTTGAAATAGGATCACAAAAACTGTGCTATTCCTGCTTGTTCCATTCAAGGACTGGGTTTCCTAGTTCTGAGATAGTTTTACAGGCCATTTCCCTACATATTCAGCTGTCAACTATTGTTACTTTTTACAATCCAGAAGAATATGCTAATTGTACTGACACATAATGCAATATGCTTAAGAACATGCCACTCAAAAGTGTGGCTCTCAGGAGAATTCTACCTTCAAGAAACTTCATCTATAAGAAAATATCCCCTTTGAGATAAAGGCAATTCTTTTGTAATAACATTAGGGAAAGCTAAAATGTGACTTACAGCACACCGCAACACACTATAGTGTGATTTAACTGTAGTATAAAAATATATAGATTTAGGCTGAATTTAAATAGAGAGTTGAGAGGGAGAGAGAAAGAGAAAGAGAAAGAGAGAGAGACAGAGAGAGAGAGAGAGAGAAATGAAAATACCAGATGACTTCCAACTATAAAAAATTCTCTAAGAAATGACAGAATAGTTAATGCATAGACTTCAAAGAAAATTACTGTTTCATACTATTGGGTATTAAACCTGTAATTTCTATAGAAATCTCTAATTTTTCCACATATTAAGTCAAAGAACTAAAAATGTCTTCTCTGGATATTTTTATAATAATATTTTCTGTTATAAAAAAGGCATTGCCAGACACTACCATCTGCCGTGTAGACTGACAGTGTACAAATCTGATGTCTTTCTGTGACTTCCTATCTTATATAATTGGAGGTTTCAGCCCAGAATGATGTTTCATTTCCACCTAAGGACAACCAAGTTTAAGTTTGCCTGGAATATTTCAATCATTTCCCTGCTATGTGGTGATAAGACCAGGACTCTGTATAGTTTAAAGCTATAAATATGTCTATTGAGAGGGTGTTAAAAATTCTCCTCTGAACTTCTGGCCATCATCCAGAATTCCATAATACCTTCTCAAATGAGACGGAAAACATAATGCATTACAATTGATGAATGTTTCATTGGTAGTACTTTATTTTGGAGATTTGAAATAGAATGTCTTGGTTATGTCAGTATGGGGAAGGATTTTTTTTTTTTTTTGAAAGAAAGAGGTCTCTGTGAACTGTTTATGTAAAGATTAGAATATTTCTCTACCAAGCTTTAAAAAGAGCTCAAGGACACTAAAATTATTCTATTGACTCACATGTGTATGTGTGTGTGCATGCCTGTGTGTGTTTATAGGAGTAAATGTAATCATCTCTGTGCCAGTCAATAAGACAAAATTACCGAATAACTTCTATAGGTATTTATTAAAAAATAACACTATTTTCAATAAAGGAGAAATCCTTGTAGTTAAAACCTGTTAATTGGAGATAATGCCTGTGTAACTGAACATTGTCAAAGGGTAATGACCTCCTGCTGCTAAGCCCTGGAAAAGTTGACTGAAAGCCAACACCATTTGTTTTCAAAGCAGGAGACATGGGTCCTTTGACATGATTCCATTAAAATGGCTTTATTTTTGTTGCACTAAGCAATAGAAATTTTACCATTATAGGCCATATTATCAATGTGCTTTCATTTTCCTGCCTCCAAATATCTTTGCAGGTTGCGTTTTCACTGCTGTTAAATGTACCAGTTAGCACCTTTGCCGCTGCTGAGTGGCTGTTCTCATAGCAATACAGTTAGTTCAGTTAATTCTGGGGGTTGCCAAAAAGGATTGAAAGGAGTTAGTATTCATTATAGTATGCCACTCAATATAATAAATGATCAACGTTCTATAGTACATTGTAGCTGAGAAAATAGGCTGGGTAATTAAAATAAAACCATGGGAAGCATCCTCCACTCCCTGTCCACAATCCTCTACACACTCCATTTGGCCAATGTCTGGAATTTTGTTTGGCTGAATTATAAAATTTTACTTAGAAAATGTTCTTCTGGGTTGCTTGAGATTTCTGTCAGTAGGAATGAAAAAAATCTAAGAACTGGTTTCCTTATGGGATCACATGTACATGATAGAGTATTACCCTGGGTGAGAAAAGAGGAGATCTTAGAGTTTTAAGTAATACTGGAGAACATCCATAAATGTAAGGATTGGAGGTGCTTCAATCCAAGTCCATCTCTGTTTTCATGCACTTCAGAGGCATCCTTGATATTGGTCACTAAGCCACTTGCATCACGATTGTGTGGGATGGACAATTACAGTGATTCTCTTTCTGTCACAGGGAGATCTTTCAATTATATTTCTAAAATATCCATGTTGGTATCCTGGCCTCATCCCCAGTGATTTTTTTTTTCCTGGTGGTTTTGATTAAGCTGTTGTAGGACACTGGCATTAACACAGATAAGTTTTATATATTTAAAATTTTTTTTTGAGAGAGAAAGAGAGAGAGAGAGAGTGAGAGGGCACAAGTGGGGGAGGGGCAAAAGGAGAGGGCGAGAGAGAACCTTAAGCAGCTTCCATGCCCAGAGTGAGCCAATGCAGGGAATCAGTCTCAGGCCCATGAGATTATCAAGAGTGGAATGCTTAACTTACTGAACCACCCAGGTGCCCCAATATAGACAATTTTTAAGTTCTACAGGTGAACCTAATATGCAGAATTCTTCAACAACTGGTTCTCTGACTTGAGTGATCTCAGGGTCATGCACAGGGCTTGTTGAAACACTATATGCTACCCCTTACTCCCACTCCCATGGACACCAAAGAGCTTCTAATCCAGTGAGTTTGGGAGGTTGCCCAAGAACTTGCATTTTTAACAAAGTCCCAGGTGATGCTAATGCTGCACTTGAATGTATGGTGAGTTATTTAAATGATGTCACTTTAGTGATTTCTTTATTCCTGATGGCTGTAAAAAAAGTAAATGGAAACTTAAATACAATAAGGACAGACTAAGAGTGAAGTTAGGTTGGGTTTTTCCACTAAATGCCACTTTGTTGTAGTTGTCACACTGGTTTCTGATTCCTTTCAGGTTTTCTATTCCTTTAGTTTACCTGGAATTTTTATTCCTAACACATAAAAATTTTAAAGCAATAATTATGTAATGAATACCTATTGAACATTTAGTACCCACCAGGACTCAATTTCAGTGTTGTATACATATTATCTCTTTTAATCTTCACCATTAAGCAAATGTTTTTATTATCATAATCCATAATTACTTTCTTATAGGCATGTAGATGATAGGTGGTAGGGTTGGAATTGGAACACAAGCAAACTGACTGCAGAACTTGAACTCTCAGTAATTTCTCCGTACTACGTCTGCATACCTAATGATTTACAAAATATATTCGGCCAACTTTGCGGTGTAAGTGTATTACTGATTATTACTGAATTATTGCTGATGACAAAATAAAATAGCTCCCACTTATTGGATACCCACCTTGGACCACACACTGTGTTAAGAACTATTAAAAACCAGTTTGAATGATGATATAATTAAATGGTGAAATTAGGATGTAAACTTAGCCCTGTTGATAGATTTTGGAGTGCATGCCCCCAGAAGGAGCTCTTCAGGTTCCTAATCACATTCTTGTTTCTGGTCCAAAGTTCTGAGGAAATTTAGCTACCTTCCCAACAAAATCCCCGTAAAATTCCAGTGTAAATTTGTATTTTGCCTAAGCATGTCTGACATGGTTCCTGTTACAATGAAAAAAGCCTTGACTGAAGTTGTGGTCCTCCTGACTTGTGAATATGAGGTCCTGATACTTGGAGAATTGAAATGTTGAAATGACTTAATTAAGATCACTCAACGTGTGAATAGAACCAGGAACCAAGAACAGAACCAAATATAGGTATGACACTTAGGTTTGTTTTCTTTCTGTACGGCAATCTACTTCTCAGTTCTGGCTTTGCACCTTTTCTCACATCACCTGCAAAAGGATGTGTGAGAAGATCACTGTATAGATCATAAATACTGAAAAATTGTTTCCACACAGCATTTCTGAGAGCTGGTCCAATTAGTCTTACGAGCAGATAGAGGGAAGTGTTGCTGCTAGTGTGTTTCAAGAGAGCCATGTTACAGCCCTCTGAGAGCCATTGTCCGGACCTCACAAGGTTGTGGTTGGAAATAAATGAGGTAACAGATGCAAAGTGCCTGGTACATGAGAGACACATGACTCAATAAATGGTAGCTATTACTGGTATTCTCCTGATGGCAGCAGGAGCAGGGGAAGTGAGTAGGTGGGGAGAGCATGTCTCTCTACTAATGACTCAGAGGACTCCCGGGTTTCCAACATACCATTTGAGTCCTAGGAAACATTTGGTTTGTATGTAAAGGAAAATAAACATTTCAAAATCCAGTATCAGTCGTTTTGTACACTCTTTTGTTAATGGGATTTGTCAAGCCATATCAGTGGGTTCAGTTCAATTTGACTTCTACATTCTAGGTGCATATTGAGGCCCAGATGACATGCAAGTTCATTGTCGAATGAGACCTGTTTCCAGTAACTTAGTGCCAAGATACATTGTTAGAAACATCTGGAGCTGGGACGGAGCCATATACAAACTGCTCAGACACAGAAGAGATATTTATTTTTCTACCTATCATTCTATCTATATTTATCCTTTCTCTCTCCTTCTCTAAGTTAACTTCCTATTTTTTTTAAATTGAAAAACACCTGTTTTGCCAAGTTGGGGGCACTACTCTATAAGATACTAGGTGATATAGGTAAAATTGACATACATCATGATATTACTTGACTGTTACTGCTTGTATCACAATGCTCTGTTAGCATCACTTGCCTGATAGTGATGTTTTCTGAATTTTAAAAGGTAGACCTAATTCTGTTCTCTAACTTAGAGAATTCCTTCATTCAGCAGATACACATGTCCTACTGAAGTCAACAAGTGTATGTAAATCCAGCTGATAAGAGGCAATACTTATAAAACATTTGTTATTGGCTTTTATTGTCTGTCCCCATTAATCTTAGTCATGCTGTTTCTTAGCCCAATGCTTAGTTTTGATATGTAACCTCTATATAAAAATATAGATGTAGAGACCCGACTTAGGGAAAATGTGAAAAGAGGACAAATGTAAAAAGTGCATCCATAAATTCAACTACTATTAGAGTTTTAGTGTACTCCACTCCAGTTTTTTTTTTAGAAAACATTTAAGAATGTACTTATAATAGATCCATGTAATTTTGCTAAAAGAAATATTTGTTTTAAGTATTTGTCTTCTTCAACAATCTTTTACTTTTTTATGTGGCTTATTTTTTTAATTTGAGAGAGAGAGAGAGAGAGAGCATGAGCAAAGGAGTGGGGGGAAGAGAGAGAGAGAATGAGGGAGAGAGGGAGAGGGAGAGGGAGAAGGAGAGGGAGAGAGAGAGAGAGAGAAAGAGAGAATCTTAAGCAGGTTCCACAATCAGCTTGGAGCCCATTGTGGGGCTCAACATGGGGCTCAATCCTCTGACCCTAGGATCATGACCTGAGCCGAAATCAAGAATCAGACGTTCAACCGACTTAGCCACCCAGGCACCCCCAACAATTAATATTTTAAAAACAGCCAGACATTTTATCCAGTGGATCTATGATAATGTCCTAAAGCATTCCCCTGCTATTAGATTTTGAGATGCTTCTAATTATCTTTGGTGTAACATTGTGTGTGTCTTTATATTTATTATTATTTATTTTATTTTGGGAGAGAGAGAGAGTGAGAATGAGGAAAGGGCAGAAGGAGAGGAAGAGAGAGAATCTCAGGCAGGCTCCACACTGTCAGTGGAGAGGCCAGTGTGGGGCTCAAACTCACAAAATGTGAAATCATGACCTGAGCCTAAACTGAGAGTCGCATGCTTAACCGACTGAGCCACCCAGGCGCGCCAGGTGTCTTCTTATATTTAACTCTTTGCATATTTTGGCTGACTTTCTTAGACTAGATTCTTGGGTGTGTGAAAAATGGGAACACCTATGACAAGTTATTTGCCAAATTGCTTTCTAGAAGAATTGTACCAAGTTATGTTTGTCATCAGGAATGAATGGGACAGTGAATTCACTATACTTTTACAACATTTAGGGGGTTTATTTACTTATTTGTTTTTGTAGCTTTGCATATCAAATGGTATTTGTTTTAATTTTTTTTTTGGCTGTTAGAATGTTTGAATATTTTCAAATCCCCATACTTGATAATTAATTTCCCTAAGTGATAATTATTTTCCTCTCCTTTAAATTATCTGTTTAACTTCTTTCCAGTTTACTTGCTATAGTCTTAGTGACTGTCCTATCAGAAGTTTGAATATTTTGTTTTATACATATAAAAATGTAATCAAGCTATTAATTAAATGCTACATTTACTGAAAAGTCTCCCAGTAAGTTTAGCTTTTCATTTTTTATGTAAACATTTCAAATGTAACATTTGTTGATACTTTCCTATTTATTCTTTGTAAATTCAAAGCATAGAAAATCATTTCCCTGTCAAAGGTGTAAATATTTAATATTATTTTAATTTTCTTTGATTTGATTTAAAAAATATTAAACTTTTTAACACATCTGGAATTTTTTTTAACATATGGTGTGAGGTGACCTATTTGACTTTTAAATAATTTACTATGCTATGACCCAGCTGCCTGATTTCCCTCACGAGTTGCCAAATGTCCAGTGAAAGAAGAATGCTCTTATATTTTGTGTTCATTGAGCTAGCATCTGTTACTTTTATTAGTATGCCATAATTTTTTACTAAGAAAACTATGCCCTGAAGATTGCTTTTAAAAAGTTGAATTTATTTTTTTCAGATAAGAGTATAAACTTAATAAGTTATTATTTGGTATTCTTTTTGGTACCCTACTTACTACAAAGCATACCTTAGCAAAATAATATAGGTACTTTTGCTTTTTCAGAAGTACTTTAGTCTGGAAATGTTAATATACCTTTTTAAGCTTCTGTGTGGACTTAGATGTCAAATCTGAATTTCAGTTATATTTCAGGAACTGATTGGCTAAATGATTTGCACAAAGTTTTCAAACTTCTCAGCCTGTTTTCTCTGTAGAAAATGGGGATAGTAACTCTTAACTTATGGCCTAATGGTAAGATTAAAAGAGAGAAACATGTAAAAAGCCTGGGAGATTGCTTGATGAAACATTTATTATTTTCTTTCCATTTTTATATGGTAAAAGCTAATGGCCATCTGAATTGGTGGAAGAGAAAAATACTCCTTATAAAACTCACACGGCTAATATTTGACTTAGAAATACGTTTCGTTTAACTTTTGATTATAGTTATTTTTGGTCTTTAGGGAATTTTAACAACATAATAAAATTTTACCACGAAAACCTAATTCTTGGGTCTTTTCATTTTTCCTGTGTTCAAGCATATTCTATGAAAAGATGACTCATTTCAAAACTTCCCTGCAGCAGAAATAATGGTTAAGTGTTTGGACTTCAAAGGGTTTGTCCTACTCAGATGTGGATGGGATGCTGAGTAAAAGTAAATAGAAGGGAAAAAGACCAATAAGAATAGTAATTAAATAGAGCATGTAGCTCAAATATTAATTACGATATTTGCTCTAAAGCATCTACCTTGGATTTCCATTTAGTTATTTATATGATATGATTCCAGAAATATGTGAAAGACTCCTATAATAATTTATCTTGGATTTCCATTTGGTTATTGATAGGATATGATTTCAGAAGGATGAGAAAGACTCCTGTAATAATTTTACATCCATAACAGCTAACACATTTAATATACCTGTATTATAACACATCTCTCTATTATTATTCCTTCATGAATTGGTAGTCTACCAAACTTTGCATTGCTCCTGATGATTACTATTAGGATTCTCCATGAATGTTTTACAAAAAAATCTAATATCAGAAATTCTGTATTCTTGTATTTAAAGATTATACTATTGTAACATCAGATTGTAGGTACTGTTGCCTGAAACTTTATCTGACTACAGGATCTTGGGCAAGGGTTTGACAGAGCGGGGATGAAAAGAGCATAGGTATGAAGTGTTTGAAAAATAATTATGCAAATAAGTTGATTTAGCTCAATCCTCCATAAAGCAGAGCCTAAGGTAAGAATAGGATACTATTATTTTAATTGGAAGGTGGAAACCCACCAAAAGTAAGAAGGAAAAACACAAGTGGGGCAAGGGGTGTCTGGGAGGCTCAGCCAGGTAAATATCTGACTTTTGATATCAGCTCAGATTATGATCTCACAGTTTTGAGTTTGAGCCCCACATCAGGCTCCACACTGAGCATGGAGCCTGCTTGAGAGTCTCTCTGTCCCTCTCTCTCTGCCCCTCCCTCACTTCTGCTCTCTCTTTCTTTCTCTCTCTAAACAAACGAAAAAACAAACAAACATGTAAAAGAAAACATAATAGGGTGGGGAAAGCTGCAAAGCAGTTCAGTGCGTTGTTTTACAACACCGGTCACCATTGCATGAGTCACTAGGAGATACTGAATGTTGCTTAACAGGTATGTTCATGCAGTACGTAGAACTTCTCGGGAAATGTGGTAAGAATAAATCAAACCTAGGAGAGGGGAAGGAGAAATTTGTCTCTGCAGCTCGCTTACCTCAAATCACCTAAGTGGTCAAATTCCATGGAGAGTTTTTACCTTTACACTACTGACTTGTCTTATCTGACCCCTCAGTGCTGCTCGGGAAGAGAGATCCTTTGTACTAAAGAATGTTATTTTATCCAAGTCCAACAATGGATGAGTGATATGAATGGGGCCTGACTAAGAAAGAAAAAGGTGGTCAGGAGAATCTGAGAAGTCACAAGGTTTGTTTCCTCAAATATAAGAGATAGAGGAGATAGTGAGTTTAGGAGTGTTGAAAGCTAAACAATTGTCAGGTGATAAAAGTGATGCTCATATGCAATATTTTTGTTAGATGCAGAACAAACATACTCCAAATTACAGTGGTTTAAATCACTAAGAATTTAATTTTCTCCTCCTATCTCAGTTGAGTACGAGTTGAGGGGATCTAGGGTTATTTCACCTGGTGTCTCTGCCATCCCTAGGATCTTCAGGATCTCAACTCCCCCCCACCTACCCACCCACCCACATACACTGGAAATTCTGTGTCTGGCTGCAAGGTGAGGGAAGAGAATGAGAGCATGGAGGGATGTATGGAGGATTTGTGCCTTATTTGTGAAACATCACGTGGCCCCACCTAACGGCAAGGAAGATTTAGAAATATACTCCACTGATGTGCCCAGAAGGGAACAAAAAGGATTTTTGTCAACACTTAGCAGTCTTTGTCACATCTTAACCATGGTATGTAAAGTTTTTACTGTAGGTGAATATTCTGTACTGAATACATTTGACCTCTAATTTATTCAAATAATGTAGTCATGACCAATTTTAATTGGATTCTACTCTTAAGCCATCCACATCAAATTTTGCATATTTTTAAAAGTAAATGATCCTGCAACATCACATCTTATTTCTGATTTTTCTCAGGAAAGAGTAACCTGAGTATTAGACTCTAGATACCACAGCAAATCAGCTTTGGCTAGGGTGTTCAAATGACAGTCTTCTCATATAATTACTGAGTCAGCCTTCCAGACTCATGGAATCTGGGCTTTCCAAACAAGACTACAACACTTCCTTGCATGGACTCATAACCCTTGCAAGGCAATATAGTAAATTTTATATAAGCTGTACCTTAGCCTAAGACTTTTCAGTCAGTGCACTCTTTGATTATTTCATTCCTAACTTTTGTCTTAATGAAAAGGCAACTTAATGACTTTCACTGAGGGAGTTATCTTTCTTATCCCTCTATCACTGCTCTTCAAGGGCAGCTGGGAAAAAGCGCCGATCTGATTAATAATGTTCTCCTTAATTCTCTTTCAACAGAATCCTGATACCACAACTGCCCACAAAACAATTGCCAAGTCTGGGATTAAACTATTAATTGAAATAGTCACAGAAGTGTTTTCCCCATAAAAAGTATGTAAATCACAAGTATATTTACTGTGAGAATGCTTTGCAAAGACTTGTCTAACAAGTGGTATTGTTGTAGCCCTGAGTAGGAGTCATTGGGCTGACAGTAACTATATTGTCTTTTGGAATCAGAATGAAGGTCATAAACTCAAAGCGAGTTGTTTGTTTGTTCATAATAAAAATTGGTGTGCCATATTGTATTCGTTTCAGGTGTACAAAATAGTCATTCAATATTTATATACATTGTGACATGGTCACTACAATAAGTCTGATTACCATCTGTCACCATACAAAGTTATTACAATATTATTGACTATATTCTCCATGCTGTATATTACTTCCCTTCATCTTATTTATTTTATAACAGAAAGATTGTACCTCTTAATCTTCTTTACCTGTTTTGCCCATCCAGCCCAGCAATTATAGTTTGTTCTTTGTATCTTTGAGTCTTTTCTGCTCCCCCTTTTTTTTTTAGATTCCACATCTAAGTGAAGTCATACAGTAATTGTTTTTCTCTGTCTGACTTATTTCTCTAGGTCCATCCATGTTGTCACAAATGGCAGTTTCATATTATATGGCTGAGTAATATTCCATTGTATGTATACACATCTTCTTTTTCCATTCATCTATAGATGGACATTTAGAGTATTTCCATATATTGGCCATTGCAAATAATGCTGCAAATAGCATAGGAATGAGCATATGTCTTTTTGAATTAGGTGTTTTGTTTTCTTTGGATAAATACCTAGAAGTGGAATTGCTGAATCATATGGTAGTTCTTTTTTAATTTTTTGAGGAATTCTGATCTGTTTCCCATAGTGACTGCACCAGTTTACATTCCCACTAACAGTGCACAAGTGTTTGCTCTTCTCTACATCCTCACTAACATTTGTTATTTCTTGTCTTTTTGATAATAGCCATTCTGATAAGTGTGAGGTGATATCTCATTGTGGTTTTGACTTTCATTTCCTTGATGGTTAGTGACGTTGAACATCTTTTATTGTGCCTGCAAAGGTGGGTTATTTATGACGTGAATAAAATGGGGAGAGGAAGCCACAGCTGTCACATCGGAGAGAACCAGCAAGATGCCTTCCTGATGCTCTGTGGTACAATAGTGCTTGGCACTGGTAGCATACATGTTGTCAAAAAAACACTTTATAGTGTTTGTTGATTGTTCAGATGCATCTTATATTAAAGTCTGTCCTACTGCGGGTGTATATGTAGGAGTTCAGTGCAAATGCATTGATTTCCAAAAATCTGAGATTTGTCCTGCATATACCTTTTATCAATTGGGAAAATACTTCAAGTAATTGGATCTTAGTTTCTTCATTCTGTAACATTGGAATATAATCATGTACCTCATGACATATTACAAAGAGAATATTACAAGTAAGATAACATATATGGGGGCACCTGGGTGGCTCAGTCGATGAAGCATCTGACTCTTGATTCTGCTCAGGTCATGATCTCACGGTTCATGGGTTCGAGCCTTGCATTGGACTCCACTGGGATTCTTTCTTTCCCTCTATCTCTGCCCCTCTCCCATTCATGCATGTGCTCTCTCTGTCTGTATTTCTCCCAAATAAACATTTAAAAAAAGGTAACATGTATGAAAGTGATGAGCATAGTGTCTAGCAAAGATATTTTGCCTTAAAAATATTAAAGTGGCATTTGGGGTTTGATCTTGTTCATTTTGGATTAAACTCTTGTTAGTGCTTCTTAAAATCATCCATTTATTCTGTCTGGCCTTCCTGGGGGTTACTTTCAGGGATATCTTATTTATTATGGGCATTAACATGCAGAAAAAACATCATACTCTGTTTTGTTCTTGATCTGATCTTACACTTTCAATCTCTACTCCTGGACACATGCTTGTGTTTTGAAGGTTTTCCTACCTCTAAATGACTTTTTTTCATAATTGTGACTGTATATTATACCCTGATCTCCCTTAAGTCCTGTGTCATTGTAACTGCTAAAGTCTAAATTTCTAGTATAGCTCATTCTGCAAATCCTCTAACTGCCCTTGTCTTTTTTTAATTTGGCAAGAGAATTTGAAACAACTGTCTTCAAAATAATGAGAACACATGTAATAAAGAAGTTAAAATTAATAAGAGAGAATGTAGCCTAGTCATGAGCTACAGATGAGCAAGATGTCTCATTCTTTTTTTTAATATGAAATTTATTGTCAAATTGGTTCCCATACAACACCCAGTGCACATCCCAACAGGTGCCCTCCTCAATACCCGTCACCCACCCACCCCTCCCTCACACCCCCTCATCAACCTTCAGATTGTTCTCAGTTTTTAAGACTCTTTAATGGTTTGGCTCCCTCCCTCTCTAACTTTTTTTTCCTTCCCCTCCCCCCATGGTCTTCTGTTAAGTTTCTCAGGATCCACATAAGAGTGAAAACATATGGTATCTGTCTTTCTCTGTATGACTTATTTCACTTAGCATAACACTCTCCAGTTCCATCCATGTTGCTACAAAAGGCCATATTTCATTCTTTCTCATTGCCACATAGTATTCCATTGTGTATATAAACTATTGGGACCTCATGAAGTTAAAAAGCTTCTGCACTGCAAAGGAAACAATCAACAAAACTAAAAGGCAACCAATGGAATGGGAAAAGATGTTTGCAAATGACATATCGGACAAAGGGCTAGTATCCAAAAATCTATAAAGAACTCACCAAACTCCACACCCGAAAAACAAATAATCCAGTGAAGAAGTGGGCAGAAAATATGAATAGACACTTCTCTAAAGAAGATATCCGGATGGCCAACAGGCACATGAAAAGATGCTCAACTTTGCTCCTCATCAGGGAAATAAAACCCAAATCATTCTTTTTTTAATGTTAATTTATTTTTGAGAGAGAGAGAGAGAGAGAAAGAGAGAGAGAAGGGTGGGGGGAGGCAGAGAGAGGGTACAGAGGATCCAAAGTGGGCCCACACTGACAGCACAGCCTGATGTGGGGCTCAAACTCACCAACTCTGAGATCATGACCTGACATTAATTGGTCACTTAACTGACTGGGCCACCCAGGCACTCAAGGTGTCTAATTCTTAATCTGGTGTTAGATGCTGTTGATCAATAAAGACTCTGCTATGGATATTTTTTTGATTGCTCTGTAAGTACTGCTCTTGCTGCTTATTTTTTCTCCTGATGAGGAAAGAAGCAAACACATTTATATGCTATGGTTTCATGAAGAACTTCGAGATAAAGAAAAGAATGAGTTCTTCTCATTCTTTCCTGTCTGGGTTCTAATTCTTTGTATATTTAGCTGGGGGGAACCAGTTGGATTAGCCCCTTCACCTCTGCCTAACTATGAGTAAGTCGTGAAAAGAGAACATTGTCATGGAAAACTCCAGACCTGAGTTCTAAAATAAGTGTTGTGTTTTAGCAAACCCCTACATCTCCATATTTCTCAGTTTTTTTGCTTAGTAAGCAAGGTAAGTAATAATTTCCTTACATCACTGGAATATTTTGAGAATGAGGTAAAATGGTAAATGTCAGAATCCTTTTGCAAAAGCAAAATGTCATGTTTAGACAAATGTAAAATGTTGCAAATAAGCCATGCTATCCCACTTGTCTTTTATACAAACTCCAACACATTCAAGTATAAATATCAATATTACTTAATTTCATAAAACTTAACATAAATAAAAATTTTATAGAACGTGCACACATACATTCTTTTTTCTCATTGCAGTCATCAGTGACACTTTTCAAATTATCATCTAGGCACAACTGTAACTTACTGACCAGGTATGTCGTAATTCCTTGCCAATGTGCTTGCTGTGGAAATTTACTTAAAGTAATTTGATGAAAAGCTTTGCTAATTCAATTATCGAATTTCATGCCTTATATTTAAAGTCTATAAACAAAAATTATAGAAAAGTACTTAAGTTATTGCATTATTTTAATACTATGATTGAATAGCATTTGTATTTGAGATTGGTAGGCAGCATATTTAAGTGATGTGCTCATGAAAGTGAAATATTAAAAACAGCTTATGAAAATCTCCCATCTGGCAGTTACAATTGATCAGAAATCTACTCTTCAGCATTATTTTGAAAATAGCATGAGTTTTTAATTAAAACTGTTCATTCGATTTATTAATGTAAGTAAAACCTCCCATCTGATCAGGTTTAACTTGAGAAAGTGGTTTTCTAAAGCCCCTTTTATGGATTGAATGATACAATTTTCAATAAAGAATAGTTATAAAAGATGTCAGACATTTATTTGCTATCAATCTTTTTTTGTGTTCTCCTTAACTTCAGAATTGAACTGTGAACATAATTCTGTTTGCTTACAAATGTTTGATGAAGTCATGATCTTAAATCTCCTCTTATTTTAAATATAAGCTAACTACAAAGGATCCAAGATAAAACTCTTTTATAAACTGTGTTAACTTTAGGTATACTTTATATCACTTAATTTCAGTAAAGCTGGCATAGGCAAGAAATAAGTAAAGTATTAAGGTTAAATTTACTCACTTAAAAACACAATACATAAAGCATTTTTACTTAGAAATTATCAAATGTGTATTTAGTAGCAGTCTGTTACACAATATTTTATTTAATCCTTGCAATAATTCTGTTCTTAAGCATTCTTATTGTCTACATTTTACTTGTAATTAAATTGAAGTTCAGGAATTGTGTAACTTGCGCTTAAATTTCAGAAGGATTTCAGACCAGGCAATTGGATTTCAAAGCAAAGGTACTACATCACTCTCTGAACAGGTACCCAGGGACCTGCTTGTCCTGCTCTGGGAGGGTTATGAGGACAGTTCTCTTCGCTTCTCTCCTGAAATCTCAGTACCTGAATTAGACACCGTGTTAATTCCCAGACATAGTTGTTTACCAGAAGTGGGTTATTAAAACTATGAATGGAGAAGTTATGAAAATGGGAATTATTTTTGTGACATGTTAACCATTCCGAGGGAAATGTCTATTTCTCTGACGTTTTACACTGGTTAAACATCACGCCAATGTGTCAGATCACAAAGTTGGTAATTTCTCCATGTGTTTAGTTACACAGTATTATTTCTAGTGTGTTAATGTTAATTTCTCCCATTCAAGTGAAAATCTGAAATTCAGAGAAAAGTTATTTATAGCTGAATCCTCTAGATACTAGAGCAGAAATATCAGGGAAAGATATGCATATCTGACTCTCCTTCTTCTCTGGTGGTGTCTTTATTTCCATGGTGCTACCCTGGGAGAAATTTCTGCAACCATTTAGTAACTGGTTGTAGCCTACCCATTCTCCAGAAATAGGAAATCAATGGGCTTAACTATTCATAATCTGCTTGAATATACATATAGTGAACGTGACCCATCATGAACTTAGAGTTAAGTTCAAAGCCATGAACTGTATTTATTGCTCTTATTATTGAAGTCTTAGTTTCATTTCATAATGCTTGGAATAAATATGCTCAGAGGATCTTTCAGGTTAGGCCTCACCTTATAAATAAATCTATAGTCATTAGACTCCCTATCTTCTATTGGTATTTTATATAAATATGGGTATGCTGTCCTGGTAAAGTTTTCCAATGTGCTTATTTAATACACCACTAATAGTCATGTACCTCAGCATGGGGTTAGGGGATGGTGAAAACTGGTTCTATCAGCATCTCACCTTGTGTCTTTGTGAACCCATGCACTCTCACTGGGCTGTTTTTCAGTCTATACCTGTAATTTGTATCTCTGTAACTCTGACTTATGTCTTTATTGTTTTACCAACAACATTGCTGGAAATTAGCTTATTTCTAGGAGCTTATTGAAGGGTTGTATTGCTATTGCTGTTTCCCGTCTTTTCAAAAAATAAGTTCTATGGGCTCTGAAATATCTGCCCTTGGAAATAAATTCCAGAGTTTTTAGTGTTTAGGTATTTATTTACCAGTACTCTGAGTTGTAACAAAAAATAATTTATCAGAATTTATAAACAGGCATACAAGATGAAATGAATTTTAAATGTGTAATCAAGCCAAGGGAAAGGGAAAATAAGAATAAAAAAGTAAAATCCAGCCAGGAGTGAGGTTGGTACATAAAAATATTTGCCCTCAAGTTCTATACACTTGCTAGAGGTAGATCACAAATTTGACTCTAAGCTTTCTAGAAACCAATCAGAAAAGGGAAATGTGATTATTATCTCTAAGGTAAAAGGAAATGAGTTACTTTGAAGAAACGTATTAGCTATTCATGAAACCAAGATCATGAAACAAAATTTTATGTATATTGTAAGAAAGAAAAATTGAAAACATATTTATCATAGTGTGAGCGGTTTCACAGGTCTGTTTTGTGTAATGTCCCTAAATATCAGGAGATGCTATCTTGCTGAGGTGTGATTGCAATAGAAATCATTTTTTTATAGGAGAGAAGTAACTATACTATGTGATTCAGTAATGCTACCCTTCGGTGGTCCTGTTGGTACAAGGAGAGATTTCAGAATATCTATAGGAGTATGGAGCAACATAAAGAATATAAAGGGCTCCAAAGCTTCAACTGAAGCCACTTTATAATACAACTACACTTCAGCTCATTCCTTTGATCCTTCTTGGAAATTGATGGCATTGTTGCCTCCTAGTACAAGATTTCTCATTCCTCACCAGCTTCAGTGGGAAGTCCTGCAGCCAAGAGTAAGAAGACCCAGGTAGGGGAATGCAGGACCACTTCTTACGCATTTCCAAAGCCCCAAGGCCTTTTTATGCAATCCCTGGCCCCTAGTGGGCATCTAGTACTTGTTGCCTTATATGGAAGCTTTTCCTCTTCCAAGCTCTAAAATTAACTTACTGTTTTATTATGGACAAATACCTTTGCCTTTGTAAAGAGGGGTAATGATACTAACCTCAATGGAATGTTTCCAGAACAAGATAAATTAATGCATAGGGACATACTGGCTAATAAAAAGTGTTTAATAAATACTTGCTGAACCAAGGAATGAACTCTAAAATACTATATAATGTAAAAGATGAAAAGTTAATGAATTATCTCAAATAAGAATATATTTTTTCCCATGAGACTCAGTATCAGTATATTTTATTTGAAATGGAGATAAAAGATAATTTGAAGAGTTTTTTTTCCTATTACATTAGTCCTCTTTCAAACAAATTGATAACCATTGATCTAGATTCTAGAATCAATGGATTGCATATTCTTGATAATACTCCCTAAATACTTCTTTTATTCTGTATTGATATTTTGACTGGTATGAAGTATTACGTTTAAGATTTTATGACCCAGCCTAGCAGATTCTGAATAAGTTTTGTCAATTAATGACAATTAGTTGATTGATTGACAAACCCTTGGTTTCTAAATATAAATTTTATAGCCTAATCTTGCTATCACGTTTCATCTTGGTTAGTAAATCATTTATTCTCTATATGTGACCCTTCAATAAAATAATACATTTACCAATGGTTAAGCAACAAAGACCAGTAGGAAAAACATGGTTGGGAATTGGCTCATGTTGTATCTATTTATTGGGCATTGATGGTGAAAATTGTCTTGGTAAAGCTTGTGAAAAGGCCTGTAATAAATAAACCTGTGTAATCTTAAAAAAAAAAAAAAACATTTCCTATCTTCAACATGCTACCATTTTCTTAAATTATTGCCTTGGAAATCCAATCTCTAATATTTGTTCTTGAATTCTTTTGTACCATATAACTTAATGTTGAGGTATAAATTTCCAAACTGTCCACAATTTGGTTTACAATAACATTTTACTTCAAGGGCCTGTTATTGGCAGGCCTTTCTGGAGCATGAAGAGGCATAATCACATATGTTCTGAAAACTATCCTTCTTTTCTCCACTGTTTTATCTACTTGGACAGAAAATCCCTGTAGAATTGAAGCAAAAAAGAATATTGCCATTTTGGAAATAATTTTAGTATCATATTTCTATCTTTTAGGATACATGTATATGTATATGTTTAATAATATCAAATTGTACATTTGGGTGAACTTTCATTCAGGCAAAATGCGAAGTTTTTTTCTGCTGTTGTCCTCCTTGGCCTACCTTTCCTGCAGGATTTGGGAATTTTGATTTTATCTTGAGCAATATATACATTTTCTTCTAGTTCTTCTCTTCTTTTCTTATTTTCACCATTTACATTTTTAATTTTATTATCTAAAATTATACAATGCATTTAGGGGAACCTAGGTGGCTCAGTCAGTTAAATGTTCAACTCTTGATTTCACCTTAGGTCATGATCTCATGGTTTGTGAGTTTGAGCCCTGTGTCAGGCCCTGTGCTGTGTCAGTGCAGAGCTTGCTTGGAATTCTCTCTCTCTCTCTCTCTGTCTTCCCCTATCCCACTTGTGCTTTTTCTCTCTCTCAAAACAAAAAAATAGAAAAAAAATAACTTAAAAAAATAAAATTACGTAATGCATTTAACTATGCTTTCCAATCTATTATTTTCCAATCTGTGATTTAAGTTAACAGAATTCAAGTCAACTTATTATAATATAGAAATTATTCAGTCTTTTTTGAGCCATTTTTAGGTTTTTTGACTTTATGATTTCAAGTTTAAAATTTTACTTGTTTATAGCCTTGCCTTGTTTAAAAGTGATGGGTTAGATATTGAATCCATTGGTTATTGTGGTGGATATTAATTTGTCAGATATTGCCAGCTTTTTACCTTTCAGGAATATAAAGGTATCTCACCCCCAGTCCCCACTGTGGTTGTGACAAGGGGGATATGGAACTAGTTCTGCCCAGCAAATTCTAAGCACAAGTAATGTGTGTCCCTTTTGGACCAAAATATTTCCTTATCAGTATAGGATCTTCTGGAGTTACTGTATTCCCTGGTACAGTGACTGGCAACATTTAAGATATTTTCTGTCCTGTATGACCCTGGATCCTTGAGTCAGTTCAATACTCAGAGCCCTCTGCTGGCCTGCAATTGACATATATCATGAGCAAAAACAATCTTCTTATTTTAAGCCACTGAGATTTGGGGATTGTTTGAAACTACAGTATGACCTAATCTGGATTCCTGAGCATAGAAGGAAACTCAGTTTTTCCCCCAGTGAGAATGTTATTAGCTGTGGGTCTTTCATATATGACTTTTAAGCCGTATAAGTTGAGGTATATTCCATGTATCCCTGCTTTGTTGAGAGTTTTTTTTTTATTAAGAATGGATGCTGTATTTTGTCAAATGCTTTTTCTGCGTCTATTGACAAGATCATATAGTTTCTATCCTTTCTTTTGTTAATGTGGTATATCACATTGATTTATTTGAGAATTTTGAACCAGGCCTGCATTCCAGGAACAAATCCTACTTGATCATGGTGAAAATTCTTTTAATGTACTATTGAATTTGATTTGCTAATATCTTGTTGAGAATTTTTGCATCCGTGTTGATCAGGGATATTGGCCTGTAATTCTCCCCTTTAGTGGGTCTTTGGTTTTGGAATCAAGGTGGTGCCTTGTAGAATGAGTTTGGAAGTTTTCCTTCTATTTCTATAATTTGGAAAAGTTTTAGAAGAATAGGTATTAACTCTCCTTTAAATGTCTGGTAGAATTCCCCTGGGAAACCATCTGGCCCAGGATTCTTGTTTGTTGCAAGATTTTTGATTATTGATTCAATTTCTTTTCTGGTTATGGGTCTGTCCAAGTTTTCTTTTTTTTATGTTTCAGTTTTGGTAGTTTGTCAGTTTCTGGGAAGTTGTCCATTTTTTTCCATACTTCCCAGTTTGTTGGCATATAATTTTTTGTACTATTTTGTTATGATTAATTTGTATTTCTGTGATGTTGGTTGTGATCTCTCCTCTTTCATTTGTGATTGTATCTATTTGGGTCCTTTCTCTTTTTGATAAGTCTGGTTAGGGGTTTATCAATTTTGTTAATTCATTCAAAGAACCAGCTCCTCTTAGTTTTGTTGGCCTGTTTTACTGTTTTGTTTTTGTTGTTGTTCTTGTTGTTGTTTTTTGTTTCTATATCATTTATTTTTGCTCCAATATTTATTTTTTCCACTATTCTGCTGGCTTTAGGTTTTATTTGCTGTTTATTTTCTAGCTCCTTTAGGGGTAAGTTTAGGTTGTGTGCTTGGGGTCTTTCTTGCTTCTTGAGATAGGCCTGAACTGCAATATACTTCCCTCTTAGAACTGCTGCATCCCAAAGATTTTGGACTGTCATATTTTCCTTTTCATTTGTTTCCATGTATTTTTTATTTCTCTTTAATTTTCTGGTTAACCCATTCATTCTTTAGTAGGATGCTCTTTAACCTCCATGTATTTGAGGACTTTCCAAAATTTTTCTTGTGGTTGTCTTCAAGTTTCATAGTGTTGTGATCTGAAAATATGCATGGTATGATCTTGATCTTTCTGTACTTGTTGAAGGCTGATTTGTGACCCAATATGTGATCTATTCTGGAGAATGTTCCATGTACGCTTGAAAAGAATTGAATGATGCAGGCAGTGCTTGGTTTGGGCATTTTCTATATGGCACCAATAAAATTTGGGATAGACAAACACTGCCAACTTTCCCAGAACCCTACAGATCCTATTTACAATCCCTGTACACCATTTCCCCATTTCTGTGTGCTTTTGTATCTGGTAGCATGTACAAGAACTTCTCTTCAGAGGTCTGCCCTCTAATTATTGAAGCCACTTACTCTTAGGAGTAGACAAACCAGTGATTGACCGGCTCTTGAAATCTCAGCTTTCTTAACTGCAGAGAGGACAACTTTGAGATGAACTTCCACTCACAGTTCTCTGGCACGATCAGTGTGAAGCTACTCTCTGCAAGACCTTCCCTGAGATCGCACCCTTGCCTAACTGCTTCTCCTTTCAATGCCCTGCTTTCTGGACTCCCTTATAACGTTCTCCTGGGAATTATTCCTTAATGAATCGTTTTTGCCTCATGTTAGAACCTGTTTCTGTGAAACCTTATTTAAGACTTAGAATGGAATATACATTATGTGGCTTCATGAAAATGTTTAAGGAAATATATTTGGCTAGATTTTAACTTATCATGCTATGTAAAAAGCATCAAACTTTAGAATGTTGTGTTTTAGTTTCAAACCATTTAAACCAGAATGTTCACCATGTTTAATATGCTGTTCCTTTACCTGATCAAAACGACACTGCTGCTTCATTTTTGTTAGTAAGGCATGATTTTTATATCATTATTACATCATTTCTCCACTTTGGGTGCAGACTTGAAATCATTCTGTCTGTTCATACAGACATGTTCAGAGCCCAGAGAACATTATAAGATAAACTTAGGGTCAGGACAAAGCTATGATCGTGTAAGAGAGCCGAGGTTACTGGTCACACATGGTGAAATTTATTGACATCCTGTCCTTATTATAGTGCTCTCATGAAGTGTTGGAACTGGCCATCTGTGATGATGACACACAAAAGTAAAGGGCAAAACCCCACCTCTTTCTTCTGGTGATGCTTTTTGGCCTGAACTGTTAAATGTTGTCAGCAAGATCTATACTTTTTGGCCAATATATTTTGCATGCTATCCACTTTGGGATACAGTTCTGACTTTGACTTTCTTCTTGTTCAACTTAATAAGTTAAGTGAAATTATGGGGCGTCAGGGTGGCTCAGTCAGTTAAGCCTTCGACTTCGGCTCAGGTCATGATCTCACAGTTCATGAGTTAGAGCCCTGTGTCAGGCTGTGCTAACAGCTCAGAGCCTGGATCCTGCTTCGGATTCTGTGTCTCCCTCTCTCTGCTTCTCCCCCACTCATGCTCTCTCTCTCTCAGAAAAAAAAATTTTAAAAATTAATAAGTGAAATTATATTGATATTAATTACATGTTTGTTTAGAAAATGCAATGCTTTGGCAATTTATATATGTAGAATTTGTTTTATTTATTTGTTATATACTTTTAGGTCACATGAGGAGTAAGTTATCCAAACTAAACTACTGAAATGGTGAGGATCTCTTACTTCATCTTCTTCTAAGTTAATAGGATTTATGTAGGCAGATGAACTAAAAACAGCACCATCGGTATCCTTTGTTCGGATGTGCATCAGCCTCTGAAGGAATAATGGATTTCCTCTTTTGGGAAATGTCTCTTGTCATGAAGTCGAGATCTTTGAGATTTATTTTGTTGGTCAAGGAAGGAAGAAACAGTGGAGAATTGATGTACATTCTGGTTAATAAAGTAGAATGCCTTTAAATTCAATTGCTCCTTACCTTTTTATCAGTTGTTCTATTGTTCCCTCTTTACATTAGTTAATAAGATAATTTTTTTTACATGTGGTGATGAGAACCAAAAGTTAAAAGCAAATCTTTAGGTGCCATAGATTCTACAATAATGCAAGTGAAACCCATTTATACCTCTATACATTCTCTGTGCCTCTGAGATAGAGTCATAGCTAGAAAATAATATGTAAATGATAATACTCTTATCATTTACTTAATGTTACTCTTATCACAGTAAACATTTAGAAAATAATATGCCACTATATATTAAATTTTAACATATACATATATCTTCTGACTTAGCCTATTCACTTTTAGGAATTGATTGAACACAAATAAAGGTGATAATACATAGAACACATATACAACAGGGCTTATTTTATCCTTGTTTATATTTGTAGAAACCTGGAATTAATCTGAATATCTAAACATAGGTGAATGGTTATATAAGTTAAGATGCTATTATAATAAAGAATATTTTACAGCTCTTAATAGAAATGAATTAAAGTAATACTCCTGATAGGATATGTAAATGTAAAAATGGCTCATGGTATACAAAAGAGCAGTTGTAGAAAAAAGCGTATTGTATGAACCAGTTTCCATTAAAAGAAAGAGAACTGTCTATATTGGTATGAACATAGAGTCATACCTCAAAGAATGCACACTAAAATTTTAACATTTAACTCAGGGGCAGCATAGCTTGGGAAAGAGTGTGAGCTAATAACATTTTAATGCCTCTGTATTATTTAGTATGATACAGCAAGTACACATTTCTTTTATAATTTTGGAAATGATAAAGCATATAAAGTTTTTTTTGACAAAAAATGAGGAATACAGATAAATAAATAAATATATCTGCCTCTATTATTTAGTAGGTTCTTTTATTATAATTCAAATTATTTTCTTCTGGTCTAAGCATTTCTCCTTTTTCTAGGGGTTTCTACTTTTGGCTTTTGATGCCAGATTTCTTTTGGGTATATATGTACAAAGACCCATTTCAGACTTTATTTATATGCAGCACCCACAAATATAATGTGTGATGGAGGAAGGTGGAATTAGCTATGCAAACATAGCCAAGTAGTATATTCCTGCTTCGCCATGTGACTAGACAGGGGTTGCTCCTCCCCGCTATGAATCCACCTCCAAATAAAGGAAGAATGCAAATGTCCAAGTGATTATTTCATAGGTATCATTAATGATCATCAACACCTCTGAGTCCCTGCTTTTTTCTGGACATTCAAGAAGACTACAATTTCCTAAGCTTTTAAAGGAAGACATGGGATATGACTTACTCTGGACAATGACATGTGAACCAAATACTATGCATTATTTCCAAGGGAACAAGTAATAAACTTTCTGTTGTTGTTTATTACCACAGCATAAACTATTGTACCTGGCTGATACCAGTCACTGTGCAAACATCAGTTGTTTGTGTAATACTTTGATCTTATGTACTAGTCAGAAATTTTGCCAGCAGGAGACACAACATTTTTAAATTCTCTGTGAGATGCAAGAAAGTTTCACTTCTGTAGAATTTAAACTTTTACCCAATTGACTTGGCCATAAGATTGATCTAGGTTCATATCTTCCTTGGTAATACTGTACCAAACTACTCCACTTCTCTGGGCTACAGTTTCTATCAGTAAATTGAAAGTATGCGTACTTGTATCACGTGGTTCTGTGAATTAAATGAAATAGTGTGTAACACATTGCTTTATACATAGTCTGTGTTCAAGACTGTTAGCCACCTACTTGCTAGAACCTTGTGAAAATATTCTAAGTGGACTGAGGAAGTAGAGAGAAAGCATTAAGATAAAAGGAAGGAAGTTGTTATTGATGCTAGGAACTTCCAGTCCCCCAAATTTGGTTAGCTATGCACTTTGAGATCCTGGAGTAATGTTGGTAGAGAGTTTGTAAATCCTTTGGATTCTTAGGTGTTTGAATGTATGACATCTATTCCATGATGGGAGAAATCCTAAGGATTTCTCTGACCTAACTCTAACCTATACATATTCACTGAGCCCTACTTAATTTTCTATTTTGTTTTCAACCTATTTAAATATATTATAATCCTCTTCTAGTTTGAGCCCCTTTCTCACCATCACCTAACACTCACAGGTGTTAGCTTACAAGGTAAGCAAAGTATCATTGCCCTATCTTCAAACTCTCTACTTCTATTCTGAGACATCAACTACCAAGGGGGTTCTGAAAAAATAGGGGAATTGTTACATGCACTCATGCAGGCATGAAATTCCCACACAAGAAATTTTGTAGGTAGAAACACATGCCATAAAAACACTAGTGGTTATACTTGCTAAAAATTAGAGTGGTTTATATACATCATTCATTCACATACCAGGCAAGGGAACAATAGGAATAGAAGAACTGCCACATTAATAAATTGAGCTGCTTATTTAAATAAATCCATGGAAGTCGTTGAGAGTTGGAATAAATGTGCTCAGTAATTTAATTTTTAGTTACATATTTAAGAAAGGTAGTTTACTATGACTCATTTAGACAGGTTGGAGCAATTCAAACTTACAAAGTTGTGATATGATGGTTGATAAATAGTCTACTTTGAATGATCACTCCAGGACAATGAAAGTGTTTCCATTCTCTCTTACCAGAGATTGGTTTAGGAATGGCCAATTGTGGCCATTGATATAAGACAGAGAGTCCAGGAGACACTGCTGGCAAAGTTTCCCTTCCTCTCTCAGTTATAAAGAGAGACTTGAGAAAGACATAGTATCTTTCTTCCTCTAAATGTTGTCATATTTGCACATAATGCCTGGAGCTACTGCAGTCACCTTGTGATCTTGAGGGTATCATTTTGAGGACAAATATGACCAACTGAAGGCTTTCATGACATAATGAAACCTGATCCTGGAATCTATTGTTAGAGACTTCTTGTTATATAAGATAATAATTTTTTTATTGTTCAAGACATTTGAGGGATTTTTTTAAAAAATTTGTGGTCTAGGACATTTAACTTAATACATAGATAAGAAAGTTTACTTTGGTATAGAATTTATATGATTCAAGAATTCAATGAATATTTATTGAATATGTAATACACACTTTGCAAAAGACAGCTCACTGTGAACACAGATTGCAATCTCTGCCCTCAGATTTTGTGGTTGAATATAAGTAATTTAACAAATCTGCATTACAACACAGTGTTATATACAATTATATGATCTCTGACATCACAAGAAGGTGCCTGAACAAGTGTCCCAAGATTGGAAAAGGTTTTCCATAGGATAAAACTTCCAGTCTGCAATTAAAATGATTAAGAGATGTTGGCTAAGCATGTGGAGGGACAGTAGTCAAGACTAATTTTAGTGACAAATGACAAGAAGTTACTGGCTGCTGTAATCAGGAAGCCCAGTGGCAGTTTCAGGCCCAGCTACATCCAGAGGCTCAAATCATGTCATCGCAAACAACCTAAATAGTATGAACAACTGGAGGGATGGAGTTGCCATTTTAAAAGGTGAGTGATGGGTATACATTTCAGGGGCATGATCCAGGAACTCAGTTTTGAACATATTAATTTTGAGATACAAGTAAATTTTTTTCAGATGGGGACCCTGATGGAATATTTGGATATATAAATCTAGAGTTCAGGGAAATTATCTAGGCTACAGAAAGAAATTTATGAGTCATTAGCATATAAATATATAGTATTTAAAGCCATGAAGCTAGATAAGATTGTTGTAGGTATGAGAATAGAGAGGAAAGAGAAAAGGTCCAAAGAATGAATTTTGGGGATGCCAGAATGCCAGGGTTGGGGAGAAAAGAGAAAACCAGTAAAGAGTATGATAATGAACAGTCACAGATGTAGGATAAAAATCAGGTCTTGGAAGCAGGGATATGTAAATATGAAAAGCAGAGAGAAGGAGAAAGTGTTCCACAGGCCCTCCTTCCCCCACCAGCTTGTGTCTATGCCCAAAATTTAGCTTTCTCTAGAGTCTGTGGATGCAACATATTCCTAGAAAAGGCCATTCTTCGCTTTTCTGTATCTTTCCATCCTCTCTGATGTGGAAAAGAATAGTTTGAGCTAACTATAAAGGTTTTACTTTATTTACCAGATAAAATTAAGGAGAGAAATGAACAATACAGAAGAAAAATGAACAAGTACTTACTCTTTCTATTTTCTTTTTCCTTAAGCCTTCAAGCTCAAGTTCAATGGGTTGGCTAGGGAACTAAAGTCACCAAAAGAGTAAGTTATCATTCATACTATAATCTTCACCGTGATGTAGCTACCTAGGTAGATAGAAGTCACCTAGGTACCAGGAGAGCTGAATCCTATACTTGGATGGGTCTAGCAAGATTTCAAATGTGGGAGCAAGTAAGCTTTGAATTTAAACAGTTCGACTCAAGAACCCATACTCCCAACAAGTTATTGAACTCCCTCGTGGACTTTTGTGAATATGACACGGGTAAGAGTGGTCCGACAATTTTAAAAGCACTCCTAGAGGTACTATTACCTTATTTTCTTATTTCAGAGATCATCCAGGAACACCTGGATACTGCTTATACTCTAGGTACCCATTAAAGACTCCTTTTTACAAGGGGCCTGTGTGTGTGTGTTTGTGTGTGTGTGTGCGTGTGTGTGTGTACACATGTGCCTGTGTATATGTGTAAAATACTGGTTGCTTTGGATTGATTTGGTGAGCCTACTTAGAAAATGTTTTTCTTTTCTAAACACCCATTGGCCTTATTGTCACTAGATGGCAGAAATAGATCCTAGTTCTGTGGGAAAACGAGTGTTCCTTTTACATTCGGGAAGGGCACAGAAAAGCTTCCCACAGACAATGTTTACAGGCTTTCTTTATTTTGACATTTCTTCGGAATACATTAATGTTTTTGGAAATTCCCTGTTAGGTCCCCTGCAGGGGTATGCTGCAAAGTGATCTTGGCTTACACAGAAAAAGAATGGCTTGCATTATGCACTTTGCATTTCAGTTCATAATTTTTAGAACCTAAAACTACTTTATTTAAGGCAGTGGGGAGAGTGTGAAGAGGGGTGGAGTTAAATACTAAGAAAAATCAAGACATTGTATCCCATTATGAAAGCGCTGCCACTGTAATATTTTCTCTGAGCCAGAGATGCCTTTATTATAATTCATTCTCTTTATGGTAAGGTGAATTGACTGCCAGGGTGTCAAATATTTTAAAATTCTCCGTGTGAATTTCTCTACTGGAGAAAGAATGTTTTTTCTTTCTTTTCTTTCTCTCTTTTTTGTTTTTTTCTTTCTTTCTTTCTTTCTTTCTTTCTTTCTTTCAAATTAGTTATTGCTTTGAAGTGCTGTATTTATTTTAAAAACCAAACTGATGTTTTAGAGGCTAAGAACAATGTTTTCTTGATATTCAAACAATCATTGATCCTTAATTGCTTTGTACACATGCCAATTATGACCTTTCTTAAAAATGCCTAAGGAAAAATGTTTTATATTTTGTTTTTCAGGCTGAGTTTATAGATGAAAGATTATGCCATGCTCATATATTCCCCTATATCTTTGAAAACACTTAAAAATAATCTTATATTTTAGAAATTACTTTTATTATTCTTACAAAAAAATTTTAGCTTCATTAGGATTATATCTGGCCCTTGGAAAGGACAGTTTTAACCTTTTATTTACTTGCTTGGAATACAATTTTAAATATAAATTTTGTTGTAGTTGTGGCTATGGGAATTCCAAAGCCATAGGAAGAAATGCTTGGTGAATTCATTTGCATACCAATACCCAGAATGCTTTTCCACCTCACTGCTACTTAATCGAAGTCAGCTGGTACCAGAGCCCTGGGAACAAACTTAACCATTTTGACATGCTTCTCTGTGCATGCACTGAGTTCTTTTTTTGCACCGGGAGCACAATGAAAACTCAAAATTTCATCGCTGCTATGAATTTTTTATAAATACTTGAATATTTTTTAATCTATCTTTCTGTACAACTTTCCTTTAACCCTTCCTGTGAAACGTTGCTGTATTGTTGTGATAAAATTCTAATTGATAAGTGGGTCCAGAACTACAGATTACTCGCAAAATAAGTTAACTTCAGTAACTTGTGACTCTGAACACAAGTGGAAGGATTAGAACGTATACTTCCATTTAAAAAAAGGTGAACTTAGAGAAAGTGGCATGTATTTGAGAAGATCTACAGCTTTGGTGGCTTGAAGTTGATGGTCAAGGATGATGCAAGTTAAGAATTCAGCAGATCTATTTAGGTTATTTTAACTTATTTTTATTTTCTATTAAAAAATCTTTGTATTTTAGAGATAGCACACTCGTGTGCGCCTGTGCACAAGTGGGGGAGGGGCAGAGAGAGAGACAGAGAGAGAGAGAGAGAGAGAGAGAGAGAGAGAAACACTTAAGCAGGCTCCACTAAGCAGCTTTCAGTGCAGAGCCTGGAACCTGAACCCAATGCGGGGCTCAATCCCAAGACCCTGGGATCATGACCTGAGTCAAAATGAAGAGTGGGTTGCTCAATGGACTGAACCCCCCAGGTGCCCTTTAAATTATTTTTAAATGGTACTGAGCAGAGGTTAGAGCTAGTGAGGTAGAAATTGTGAGTTTTCTGGAGTATGTAAAAATGAAGTCACCTATAGCTGTTTGAAGATATCATGGGTTTTTGTTATAGGGTGGGGATAGCATTGTGGATGTGGTTTTTTTTAAGGGTCATTCATTAGAGATATATATGAAAGTTTTAAAGATTAAGTGATATGATATCCAGGATTCTCTTTAAAATAAATGGGAGTGGGAGAAAGGAGTGGGGTATAGATGAGATAAGATTGCCACATTTTTTTGAATATGGACAATGGATACATGAAAGTTCATTATGCTTATTCTGTCTACTCTTGAATCTGCTGAAAATGTTCTTCAATAAAAAGTTTTGAAGGGAGAAAGGAAGAAATAAGTCATAAGGGACCTGAGCATTTGAGTTTAGTCTACATTTTCTTTCCAAAAAAATTGTGATTTATGTCCTTAGGTACTTTATCACATATGTCTGTGTGAAAGTAATTTAGTTCCTCAATTAATAAATAAGAAAAGGGAAGATATGCAAATTTCTCTTGATTTATGTCTCCCACTTGCTTCACAGCTTAGTCTGTCTGCCTTGATCTGTCATCTTGTTCTGTCTTGTAGACCCTATTCCATAATATTAAGAGAGTCTTTTTTATCCCATAGAAATTGGATCTCACATCATCTTCTTACTACTCTCTATCTCCTTTCACAAGATCCTTTAAAGGATCATCTTAAATATTCTCTATTACATTCTTACCCTACTATTCTTTTAAAAAGTAGTGGGGCACCTGGGTGGCTGAGTCGATTTAGCATCTGATTCTTGATTTTGGCTCCGGTCATGATCCTGTGTTGGGCTCTGTGCTGAGCATGAGCCTGCTTAAGTTTCTCTTTCTCTCCCTTGCCCCTCTCCCCTGCTTGCATGCTGTCTGTCTCTAAAACCATCAAAACCCTAGAGGAGAAAGCAGGAAAAAACCTCTCTGACCTCACCCGCAGCAATTTCTTACTTGACACAAAGGCAAGGGAATTAAAAGCAAAAAGGAACTAATGGGACCTCTTGAAGATAAAAAGCTTCTGCACAGCAAAGGAAACAACCAACAAAACTAAAAGGCAATCGACAGAATGGGAAAAGATACTTGTTGCAAGTGACATATCAGACAAAGGACTAGTATCCAAAACCTTTAAAGAGCTCACCAAACTCCACACCCGAAAAACAAATAATCCAGTGAAGAAATGGGCAGAAAACATGAATAGACACTTCTCTAAAGAAGACATCCGGATGGCCAACTGGCACATGAAAACATGCTCAACGTCGCTCCTCATCAGGGAAATACAAATCAAAACCACACTCAGATATCACCTCACGCCAGCCAGAGTGGCCAAAATGAACAAATCATGAGACTATAGATGCTGTAGAGGATGTGGAAAAACGGGAACCCTGTTGCGCTGTTGGTGGGAATGCGAATTGGTGCAGCCACTCTGGAAAATAGTGTGGAGGTTCCTCAAAAAATTAAAAATAGATCTACCCTATGTCCCAGCAATAGCACTGCTAGGAATTTACCCAAGGGATACAGGAGTACTGATACATAGGGGCACTTGTACCCCAATGTTTATAGCAGCACTCTCAACAATAGCCAAATTATGGAAAGAGGCTAAATGTCCATCAACTGATGAATGGATAAAGAAATTGTGGTTTATATACACAACGGAATGCTACATGGCAATGAGAAAGAATGAAATATGGCCTTTTGTAGCAACATGGATGGAACTGGAAAGTGTTATGCTAAGTGAAATAAGTCATACAGAGGAAGACAGATACCATATGTTTTCACACTTATGTGGATCTTGAGAAACTTAACAGAAGACCATGGGGAAGGGGAAGGAAAAAAAAGAGAATGAGGGAGCCAAACCATAAAAGACTCTTAAAAACTGAGAATAAACTGAGGGTTGATGGAGGGTGGGAGGGAGGGGTGGGTGGGTGATGGGTATTGAGGAGGGCACCTTTTGGGATGAGCACTGGGTGTTGTATGGAAACCAATTTGGCAATAAATTTCATATTAAAAAATAAATTAAAAAAATTTAAAAATAGTGAAAAAATATACCATGGATTCAAATAAATAAATGACAAGTAAATACTCATGTGTCAATAAGCTATGAATAAAAAGAACATTACCAGTAACTTGAAATATCTGATGTTTCTCCTTTATCTCTCTTTGTGCTATATTTTATATAATGTAGTAAGGTGGGCACTATATTGAAATCTTTTCCATATTTTTTTGTATTGATTTATCACTATGCATATATTACTAAATACTGTTGCTTAGTTTTGCCTGCTTGGTAACATTTTATACTTTGAATCATACTGTAGTATTCTTCTGTGTTCTACTTTTTTGAGTCAACTATATTTTAGGGATTTATTTACATTGATGAGAATAGCTATAGTTTATTTATTTTTACAAATGTGTAGTAGGGGCGCCTGGGTGGCTCAGTTGGTTGAGCGTCCAACTTCGGCTTAGGTCTTGATCTCATGGTTTGTGGTTCTGGGCCCCACATCGTGCTCTGTGCTGACGGCTCAGAGGCTGGAACCTGATTCCAAATCTATGTCTCCTTCTCTCTCTGCCCCTCCCCCGCTCACACTCTGTCTCTCTCTGTCAAAAATAAACATTTACAAATGTATAGTAGTTAATTATATTCTTATAGCACAATATATTTATTTTATTGTTGACAGACATTTATCCAGATTTTGTACTCAGAAAATACTCCTGTGTATATGCATATTCTAGTGAATGTGCACATGGTGTCCATGTGTACAAATTCTTCTAGGACATTTGCGGGTCACAGAACATGGGTATTTTTAACTTTTCTAGGTAAAGGTAAATTGTTTCCAAAGTGTGAATCAAAACCAGTAGCATATACGTTTGCTCATGGTTTTATAGTATTGTATATTGTGTGTTCATCAAGTATTGTCCATGCTCAATGTTGTCAAAATGTAATTTTTTTGCTAATGTGGTGTGCTGGTTTATGAAGAAGTAATTTAATGAATGTCTTTGATTACTAAAAAGATTGGGTATCTTTTCCTATGTTTTGTTAAGCAATTAAGTTTCCTACAGTGTGAATAATCTCTTCAAGATATTTGACAATTTCTATTTAATTTCTTAACCTTATTACATAGAATGCTAGGAGTACTAGTCATTCTCCAAAGGATTCATTTCTGGTTGCTTCTGCCATAAAATTGCTCTTTTCAAAGTCTTAACTGATTTCCATGTTAACAAATCCAATGGATAATTTTCAGTCTTTATTTTACTTGATTTTTAAATTTCTGCAATGCACTTAACAACTCCTTTTTTTTCTTTACATCATATTCCGCTGATTTTTCTCTACCTTGGCTTTTCTTTTCAGTCTCTGCCTGTTTGTTTTCTACTCTTCTTCTTTTTCTTTTTTTTTAATTTCATTTTATTTTTTTAAATTTACATCCAAATTAATCAGCATATAGTGCAAAAATGATTTCAGGAGTAGATTCCTTAGTGCCCCTTACCCATTTAGCCCATCCCCCCTCCCACACCACATTCAGTAACCCTCAGTTCTCAATATTTATGAGTCTCTTCTGTTTTGTTCCCCTCCCTGTTTTTATATATTTTTGCTTCCCTTCCCTTGTGTTCATCTGTTTGGTATCTTAAAGTCCTCATGAGTGAAGTCATGATATTTGTCTTTCTCTGACTGACTAATTTCACTTAGCATAATTCCCTCCAGTTCTATCCACATAGTTGCAAATGACAAGATTTCATTCTTTTTTGATTACCGAGTAATACTCCATTGTATATATATATACCACATCTTCTTTATCTATCCATCCATCAGTGGACATTGGGCTCTTCCCATACTTTGTCTATTGTTGACAGTGCTGCTATGACTTTGGGGTGCACTTGTCCCTTCGTAATGGCACACCTGTATCCCTTGGATAAATACCTAGTAGTGCAATTGCTGGGTTGTAAGGTAGTTCTATTTTTAGTTTTTTGAGGAACCTCCGTACTGTTTTCCAGAGTGGCTGCACCAGCTTGCATTGCCACGAGCAGTGAAAAAGAGATCCTTTTTCTCTGCATCCTCACCAACATCTGTTGTTGCCTGAGTTGTTAATGTTAGCCATTCTGACAGGTGTCAGGTGGTATCTCATTGTGGTTTCCATTTGTATTTCCCTGATGATGAGTGATGTTGAGCATTTATTCATGTGTCAGTTGGCCATCTGGATGTCTTCTTTGGAGAAGTGTCTATTCATGTCTTTTGCCCATTTCTTCACTGGATTATTTGTTTTTTGGGTGTTGAGTTTGAGAAGTTCTTTATAGATTTTGGATACTAACCCTTTATCTGATATGTCACTTGCAAAATATCTTCTCCCATTCTGTTGGTTGCCTTTTAGTTTTGCTGATTGTTTCCTTCACTGTGCAGAAGCTTTCTATTTGATGAGGTCCCAGTAGTTCATTCTTGCTTTTGTTTCCCTTGCCTCTGGAGACGTGTTGAGTAAGAAGTTGCTGCAGGTAAGATCAAAGAGGTTTTTGCCTGCTTTCTCCTCGAGGATTTTGATGGCTTCCTGTCTTACATTGAGGTCTTGCCTCCATTTTGAGTTCATTTTTGTGTATGGTGTAAGAAAGTTGTCCAGGTTCATTCTTCTACATGTTGCTGTCCAGTTTTCCCAGCACCACTTGCTGAAGAGACTGTCTTTATTCCATTGGATAGTCTTTCCTGCTTTGGCAATAAATTCGTATCTTTCAGTACTCACTCTAAACGTCAGTGGACTCAATGCTCCAATCAAAAGACATAGGGTAACAGAATGGATAAGAAAACAAAATCCGAAGATGGAGGCGTAGGAAGATGCTGGGTCACCTCGTCCTGCTGATCACTTAAATTCCACCTACAACTGCCTAAATAACCCAGAAAATCGCCAGAAGACTAGCAGAATGGATTCTCTGGAGCCAAGCGCAGACGAGAGGCCCATGGAAGAGGGTAGGAAGGGCGGCAAGGCGGTGCGCTCTACACAGACTGGCGGGAGGGAGCCGGGGCGGAGGGGCGGCCCGCAGGCCAAGCAGAGACCCTGAGTCTGGCTTGCAAAAGTGGAGGGGCCGGATGGAGTGTCTCCGGACAGCTAGCGGAACTTAACATCTGGAAGGTTATAAGTTAACAGCTCTGCTCAGAGAGTGGGAGGGCTGGAGGACAACGGGAGGGAGAGTTGTTGAGCCCCGGATGATAGAGCTGAGCTTGGCGGGGAACAAAGGCACTCGCCAGCTCCATCTCTCTTGCCCATCCCCCAGCCAAAATCCCAAAGGGAACCAGTTCCTGCCAGGGAACTTGCTTGCACCCTGCAAACACCCAATGCTGTGCTTCTGCGGATCCATCCCTCCAGCAATGGGTCTGACTCCCTCCCGGTGCCACAGGTCCCCTCCCAAAGTGGATTACTGAAGGATAAGCGAGGTGACCCTTCCCCTCCTGCCCCTGTGCACCTTGCCGATCCACCCCAGCTAATATGCCAGATCCCCAGCACCAAAAACCTGGCAGTGTGCAAGTAGCCCAGATGGGCCACGCCACCCCACAGTGAATCCCGCCCCTAGGAGAGGGGAAGAGAAGGTACACACCAGTCTGACTGTGGCCCCAGCAGTGGGCTGGGGGCAGACATCAGGTCTGACTGCGGCCCCGCCCACCAATGCAGGTTATTCAAGACAGCACAGGGGAAGTGCCCTGCAGTTCTTTCCAAAATGACAAAACGGAAGAATTCCCCTGAAAAGAATCTCCAGGAAATAACAACAGCTAACGAACTGATCAAAAAGGATTTAAACAATATAACAGAAAGTGAATTCAGAATAATAGTCATAAATTAATTGTGGGGCTTGAAAACAGTATAGAGGACAGCAGAGAATCTACTGCTACAGAGATCAAGGGACTAAGGAACAGTCAGGATGAGCTAAAAAATGCTATAAACGAGCTGCAAAATAAAATAGAAATGACCACAGCTTGGATTGAAGAGGCACAGAGAGAATAGGTGAACTAGAAGATAAAATTATGGAAAAAGAGGAAGCTGAGAAAAAGAGAGATAAAAAAATCCAGGAGTATGAGGGGAAAATTAAAGAACTAAGTGATGCACTAAAGAGAAATAATCTATGCATAATTGGTATCCCAGAGGAGGAAGAGAGAGGGAAAGGTGCTGAAGGGGTACTTGAAGAAATCATAGCTAAGAACTTCCCTGATCTGGGGAAGGAAAAAGGCATTGAAATCCAAGAGACACAGAGAACTCCCTTCAGATGTAACTTGAATCAATCTTCTGCACGACATATCATAGTCAAAATACAAGGATAAAGAGAAAATTCTGAAAGCAGCTAGGGATAAACGTGCCCTAACATATAAAGGGAGACCTATGAGACTCGTGACCAGTATCTCTACTGAAACTTGCCAGGCCAGAAAGGAATGGCAGGAGATCTTCACTGTGATGAACAGAAAAAAAAAATATGTAGCCGAGAATCCTTTATCCAGCAAGTCTGTCATTTAGAATAGAAGGAGAGATAAAGGTCTTCCCAAACAAACAAAAACTGAAGGAATTCGTCACCACTAAACCAGCCCTACAAGAGATCATAAGGGAGATCCTGTGAGACAAAGTACCAGAGACATCGCTACAAGCATGAAACCTACAGACATCACAATGACTCTAAACCCATATCTTTCTATAATAACACTGAATGTAAATGGACTAAATGCACCAACCAAAAGACATAGGGTACCAGAATGGATAAAAAAACAAGACCCATCTATTTGCTGTCTACAAGAGACTCATTTTAGACCTGAGGACACCTTCAGATTGAGAGTGAGGGGATGGAGAACTGTTTATCATGCCACTGGAAGTCAAAAGAAAGCTGGAGTAGCCATACTTATATCAGACAAACTAGACTTTAAATTAAAGGCTGTAAGAAGAGATGAAGAAGGGCATTATATAATAATTACAGGGTCTATCCATCAGGAAGAGCTAACAATTATAAATGTCTATGCGCTGAATACGGGAGCCCCCAAATATATAAAACAATTACTCACAAACACAAGCAACCTTTTTGATAAGAATGTGGTAATTTCAGGGGACTTTAACACCCCACTTACAGAAATGGATAGATCATCCAGACACACGGTCAATAAAGAAACAAGGGCCCTGAATGATACATTGGATCAGATGGACTTGACAGATATATTTAGAACTCTGCATCCCAAAGCAACAGAATATACTTTCTTCTCGAATGCACATGGCACATTCTCCAAGACAGATCACATTCCGGGTCACAAAACAACCCTTCATAATTATACAAGAATTGAAATCGTACCATGCATACTCTCAGACCACAATGCTATGAAGCTTGAAATCAACCACAGGAAAAAGTCTGGAAAACCTCCAAAAGCATGGAGGTTAAAGAACACCCTACTAAAGAATGAGTGGGTCAGCCATGCAATTAGAGAAGAAATTAAAAAATAGATGGAAACAAACGAAAATGAAAATACAACAATCCAAACGCTTTGGAATGCAGCGAAGGCAGTCCTGAGAGGAAAATACATTGCCATCCAGGCCTATCTCAAGAAACAAGAAAAATCCCAAATACAAAATCTAACAGCACACCTAAAGGAAATAGAAGCAGAACAGCAAAGGCAGCCTAAACCCAGCAGAAGAAGAGAAATAATAAAGATCAGAACAGAAATAAACAATATAGAATCTAAAAAAACTGTAGAGCAGATCAATGAAACCAAGAGTTGTTTTTTTGAAAAAATAGACAAAATTGATAAACCTCTAGCCAGGCTTCTCAAAAGGAAAAGGGAGATGACCCAAATAGATAAAATCATGAATGGAAATGGAATTATTACAACCAATCCCTCAGAGATACAAGCAATTATCAGGGAATACTATGAAAAATTATATGCCAACAAATTGGACAACCTGGAAGAAATGGACAAATTCCTAAACACCCACACTCTTCCAAAACTCAATCAGGAGGAAATAGAAAGCTTGAACGGACCCATAACCAGTGAAGAAATGAATCAGTTATCAAAAATCTCCCAACAAATAAGAGTCCAGGACTAGATGGCTTCCCAGGGGAGTTCTACTAGACGTGTAAAGCAGAGATAATACCTATCCTTCTCAAGCTATTCCAAAAAATAGAAAGGGAAAGAAAACTTCCAGACTCATTCTATGAAGCCAGTATTACTTTGATTCCTAAACCAGACAGAGACCCAGTAAATAAGAGAACTACAGGCCAATATCCCTGATGAATATCGACGCAAAAATTCTCAATAAGATACTAGCAAATCGAATTCAACAGCATATAAAAAGAATTATTCACCATGATCAAGTGGGATTCATTCCTGGGATGCAGGGCTGGTTCAACATTCACAAATCAATGAACGTGATACATCACATTAGTAAAAGAAAAGATAAGAACCATATGATCCTGTCAATCGATGCAGAAAAGGCATTTGACAAAATTCAGCATCCTTTCTTAATAAAAACCCTCGAGAAAGTCAGGATAAAAGGAACGTACTTAAAGATCATAAAAGCCATTTATGAAAAGCCCACAGCTAACATCATCCTCAATGGGGAAAAACTGAGAGCTTTTTCCCTGAGATCAGGAACATGACAGGGATACCCACTCTCACCGCTGTTGTTTAACATAGTGTTGGAAGTTCTAGCATCAGCAATCAGACAACAAAAGGAAATCAAAGGCATCAAAATTGGCAAAGATGAAGTCAAGCTTTCACTTTTTGCAGATGACATGAAATTATACATGGAAAATCCGATAGACTCCACCAGAAGTCTGCTAGAACTGATACATGAATTTAGCAAAGTTGCAGGATACAAAATCAATGTACCGAAATCAGTTGCATTCTTATACACTAATAATGAAGCAACAGAAAGACAAATAAAGAAACTGATCCCATTCACAATTGCACCAAGAAGCATAAAATACCTAGGGATAAATCTAACCAAAGATGTAAAAGATCTGTATGCTGAAAACTATAGAAAGCTTATGAAGGAAATTGAAGAAGATATAAAGAAATGGAAAAACATTCCATGCTCATGGGTTGGAAGAATAAATATTGTCAAAATGTCAATACTACCCAAGCTATCTACACATTCAATGCAATCCCAATCAAAATTGCACCAGCATTCTTCTCGAAACTAGAACAAGCAATCCTAAAATTTATATGGAACCACAAAAGGCCCCGAATAGCCAAAGTAATTTTGAAGAAGAAGACCAAAGCAGGAGGCATCACAATCCCAGACTTTAGCCTCTACTACAAAGCTGTCATGACAGCATGGTATTGGCACAAATACAGACACATAGACCAATGGAATAGAATAGAACCCCAGAACTAGACCCACAAACGTATGGCCAACTCATCTTTGACAAAGCAGGAAAGAACATCCAATGGAAAAAAGACAGTCTCTTTAACAAATGGTACTGGGAGAACTGGACAGCAACATGCAGAAGGTTGAAACTAGACCACTTTCTCACACCATTCACAAAAATAAACTCAAAATGGATAAAGGACCTGAATGTGAGACAGGAAACCATCAAAACCCTAGAGGAGAAAGAAGGAAAAGACCTCTCTGACCTCAGCTGTAGCAATTTCTTACTTGACACATCCCCAAAGGCAAGGGAATTAAAAGCAAAAATGAATTACTGGGACCTTATGAAGATAAAAAGCTTCTGCACAGCAAAGGAAACAACCAACAAAACTTAAAGGCAACCAAAGGAATGGGAAAAGATATTTGCAAATGACATATCGGACAAAGGGCTAGTATCCAAAATCTATAAAGAGCTCACCAAACTCCACACCCGAAAAAGAAATAACTCAGTGAAGAAATGGGCAGAAAACATGAATAGATGTTCTCTAAAGAAGATATCCAGATGGCCAACAGGCACATGAAAAGATGTTCAACATCGCTCCTCATCAGGGAAATACAAATCAAAACCACACTCAGATATCACCTCACGCCAGCCAGAGTGGCCAAAATGAACAAATCATGAGACTATAGATGCTGTAGAGGATGTGGAGAAACGGGAACCCTCTTGCACTGTTGGTGGGAATGCAAATTGGTGCAGCCACTCTGGAAAATAGTGTGGAGGTTCCTCAAAAAATTAAAAATAGACCTACCCTGTGACCCAGCAGTAGCACTGCTAGGAATTTACCCAAGGGATACAGGAGTACTGATACATAGGGGCACTTGTACCCCAATGTTTATAGCAGCACTTTCAACAATAGCCAAATTATGGAAAGAGCCTAAATGTCCATCAACTGACGAATGGATAAAGAAATTGTGGTTTATATACACAATGGAATACTACGTGGCAATGAGAAAGAATGAAATATGGCCCTTTGTAGCAACGTGGATGGAACTGGAGAGTTTTATGCTAAGTGAAATAAGTCATACAGAGAAAGACAGATACCATATGGTTTCACTCTTATGTGGATCCTGAGAAACTTAACAGAAACCCATGGGGGAGGGGAAGGAAAAAAAAGACGTTCAAGTGGGAGAGAGCCAAAGCATAAGAGACTCTTAAAAACAGAACAAACTGAGGGTTGATGGGGGGTGGGAGGGAGGGAGGGTGGGCGATGGGTATTGAGGAGGGCACCTTTTGGGATGAGCACTGGGTATTGTATGGAAACCAATTTACAATAATTTTCATATAGTAAAAAAAAAAAGAAAACAAAATCCATCTATATGCTGTTTACAAGAGACCCACTTTAGACCTAAAGACACCTTAAGATTGAAAGTAAGTGGGTGGAGAACCATCTATCATGCTAATGGTCAACAAAAGAAAGTCGGAGTAGGCATACTTATATCAGACAATCTAGACTTTAAAATAAAGACTGTATCAAGAGGTGCAGAAGGGCATTATATCATAATCAAGGGGTCTATCAACCAAGAAGACCCAACAATTGTAAACATTTATGCGCCAAATGTGGAAGCACCCAAATATATAAATCAATTAATCACAAACATAAAGAAACTCGTCGATAGTAATAACATAATAGTAGACTTCAACATCCCATTCACAGCAATGGACAGATCATCTAATCAAAAAATCAACAAGGAAACAATGGCTTTGAATGACACACTGAACCAGATGGAGTTAACTGATACATTCAGAATATTTCATCCTAAAGCAGCAGAATATACATTCTTCTCCAGTGCATATGGAATATTCTCCAGAATAGACCACATACTGGGACACAAATCAGCCCTCAGCAAGTACAAAAAGATCGAGATCATACCGTGCATATTTTCAGACCACAATGCTCTGAAACTCGAAATCAACCACAAGAAAAAATTTGAAAGGTAAAAAATACTTGGAGACTGAAGAACATCCTACTTCTTTTTTTAACCAATTTCCAATAACTGGTGTTTTAGGGCTCTATCCTGAACTCTGTTTTGTTTTCATTATCAGTTTTCCTGGGACATTTAGGTGAGTGGCTCTTTTTGCCTAAAATCTACAGTACATTTTCTTTCTTCCTCTCTACAAACCACCTTCCAGTCCTTGCCTCTCTCTTTCTCTCTCCTCCACCATTACCCAATTCTCGCTGATTTTAACACTTATTTAACACTACATGTTTCATATTCAATGGAAATTACCCTGGAAGATCTTCCCCAACTTCTCAGTCCACATGATATAATATTTTATTACCCTGTGCTTCTCTTGTATATGTAGTCATTTGTGTATTTGTTTCTTGAACATATACCCCAGTAGACTCAAAGATTCATGTGTTGACTTTGTATTTGTTTTTTCACACATTTCCTCTAGGCTGAATATTGTTCAGATCAATAGTGAGGTTTTAATAATATTCTTGAATAAAAGAATAAGCAGCATCAGGCCTATGACTTTGGATAAGTGAATGATGATACTTTAGAGGAATTTAAGAGGGAAGAGTTTGTCAGAGAAGGTGAAGAGTTTAGTTTGAACACATGATGTTCCAAAAGCTTTTGAGTAGGATATTCAAGAAGAAGGGCAGTAGGAGGCTTTGATATGTGGATCTGAAACTGAAGAAGACAGGATGGCTTGAGATTATTGATTTGGAAGTTATCAATACATAGAGGATAAATGAGATAAGGAGGATAAAAAATGGCCCAGGGAGTGTGTGCAGCCTGAAAAAAAAAAAAAAAAAAGAAAGACTATACACAGATGTACCCTAGGGGGTGATCTGATCAAAGTCAGCACTTTCCTCTTATGAGAAGGTTTTCTCAGCTCAACACATTGGGACTGAGAGGCACTGACTTATAGAAATAAAATATTTAATTTTGTAACTTTTCTGAATATGGATTTTTCATATTTCCATATCCTCTATCATGGTTGGAACATTGTCTGTAAAGTAGGAAGACATCTGTCTGTGTGTGCTTATTATTTCTTAAACCATTGTACTTCTTAAAGTCCTCAGATAGCCCTCTAAAAGACTCACAATAAAACCCAAAGTCTTACATCACAGCCTGTATGGTCCTCTGTTTCTTCCCAGCACAACTTTGTCCTCTTTGTCTTCTCCCTCTGTGCTTTTTCATCTGCTGTGACCACGCAGGCCACCTCAGTATTCTCTGAAGATGCCAAGTGCCCCCTGCCTCAAGTACTTACCTTGATGAAGGCATGTTCTCCTGATGTATTTACGCAGCCAGCTCCCTTCTTCATATTTCTAGTCAAATATCACCTTAACTGAATGGCTTTACTTAAATCTCTATCTGAAATAGCAAACTGTCCCCTTTACTCTGCTTTAGTTTTCTTTCTCTCCTATTTATTTAATTTGTGTCTCTTCCCTGTCCCTCTCTTCAATATAATAAGGTTAATGAGAACATTAATCCTTAGTGTTTGGCTCATTCTTATAACCTTAACACTTGTAACAGTACTTAACACTTAAAAGCTACTCCACAATGCTTGTGGAATGAATAAGGGTGTCAAAAAAGATAGCAGAAGATTCAGAAGAGTTTTGGCATAGTGGTTAAGTTCAAGGATTATGGTCTGCCTGCCTGTGGGTGACTCTATCACACTTGTTGGGCAAATTGCTTACTGTCCTTACCACATTTACCTTATATTTCAATTTAAGACCATAATTCCACTGAGTTCATAGTGTTACCATAAGGGTTAAAAAACAGATTGCACAGAAAACCCTTGTTCTATGTGCTTGTTCCAATGCCCTGTACATAGGAAGCCCTTAATAAGCATTTAACCCTTATTATTAACAGCCCAAATCAATGCAGCTTATGGATTTCACCATTTATTTGGGAAATATTTATTGAGTACCACTACATGCTAGACATTTTGCTGGAGACTGAGGTTTACACTGATTAATAGGATACAGATATACCTTAGAAACTATTTCGTGAGATCAGAAATTAAAGATATATTTATCATTTAGATAATTGTGAATCAACCTGCTATTTATTATAAAGTGTCCAATACTAAAATGCTCTTTAGAAGAATAGCATTTTTTTTTACTTTATACATCTGTAAATAGCAATTCAAATTTCCACCAGGGCTTAGCACGTTGATATTTACTGAAACTCTAACTCTGGGAAAATTCTTCCTTCAGCTCATGTGCTATTGATCCTCAGCTCAATGAAGAGAAACATAAAAATCTTCTAATAATTATACTCCCACTTCAAAATCTGTGGTTTACAAGCATGGGAAATAGTCAATGATAGATTCAAGATACTGCCCCTTTATCATTTGTCTTAATTTAAATGTTATCCATCTTTGCATTTTTATTCCTTGTGAATTGAGGAAGCAATGAGAAAATGTGGCTTATGGCTTAAAATAGCATGTATATAGGTATTCAAAAACGTTTTTTGCTCTCCCAATCCTTACCACTCACCCTAAGCATGTGCTCAGGTAAGCACCATTCAACATTTCTTGGTGACCATGTCTTCTTAAGAATTTCCTTTATTTGTGTGTGTGTGTGTGTGTGTGTGTGTGTGTGTGTGTGTGCATTCTCTCAAAAACTCCTTTAAAGATCCTGTGTCATGTTGCCTAAATCCTTGATTGTCACCTTGTGGGTCATGTTCATTTGTTGGTTGCTGAATGATATTTTTCTGTTTTTAGAAGCATATCATTTAATCTGAATTTCCTCAACATTAAAAAAATAATTTGTAAGAAGCAAGATGAAGGCCTCTCTTCAAATCAGTTCTGATGTGTTCTCCAGGAAATTAACAATCCATCTGGTCTTATGAGTAGCTAGTATAATTTAGGCAGTATTAAAGAGTCTCCTCTTCTTATCCCATTCCTCCAAACAAAAACATTCCTAACAATTGCTAGCCAGAGTGCAAAATACACATTTACATATAATTCTTTTGGATCCTGAAAGTTCTTAATCCTTTCAGAGTCTTGTGTTCAAATAAAAGTAATAATGAAGGGAATGTAAGCTCTATCTTTTATTACTCTGTCACTCTAGTAACTTCAGAAATATCATGTGTGTGCCTACAGGGGTGGGAGATAGTGTCTTGGTATGTGGGGAGGGGACATTGTAAAAAAGGGAAGAGACATTGCAGAAGGGACTTATGAGAATGACAAAGATAAAAATCATGTATTTTACACTTTCTCCTAGAAACTTCCATGAGAAAGTTGATTTAGATCAGTGAACTAGAATGTAGTAAAATTCTCAAATTTCAGAACAAAAGGAGTATTTTTGAATTAATTGGGTTTTTATTGTCACTTGTACTTTTACTAATGGGAGGACAGAATATTTGATAAAAATAATTTAGTCTTAAGTTCTTCCTTTGATATCAGAAATCTTTAGTTTCAAAAAACATTTCCTATTAAGTTTGTGAGTCAGTTACCAACCTTCCACTGAACCCATTATTAGTGATATGGAAACTTAGGATGTTACCAGTATGTGCTTATAAATGAGCTGTTCTAAATAGTGCCATACTTTTGCAATAGTTTTAGCCCAAGATGTACTTCTACTTTCGTTGTTAATTTATTTTTGCTCCAGTAGGCTTCAGCTTGCCCCCGAAGAGTTTTTGAGCTAAGCCTCACAATTTTTTTTTAAATTTTTAATATTTAGGTATTTTTGAGAGACAGAGAGAGAGACAGAATGTGAGTGGGGTAGGAGCGGAGATAGGGAGACACGAAATCCAAAGCAGGCTCCATGCTGCAGAGAGCCCAACACAGGGCTCAAACCCACAAACCATGAGATCATGACCTGAGCTGAACTCAGGTGCTTTACCAGCTGAGCCACCCAGGGATCCTGTGGTTGTTTTTAATGAAAAAGCATATTACCATTGGCAAACCAGGTATAATGCTCATGACTGAAGGAATTATGAAACTCCTAGGGATGAGCTGGGAGTTTTAATACTCTGCTTAAATCAAGCAGAGAAATTAGATTCAGTGCTGAGAGAGGGGAACGCTGTTTACCATTGCACATCTCTTTGGTGTCTGATGCAAACCAGTCTCCATACCAGATGAAAAAGGCAGGCTTCTCCTAGTCAACAAAGCTTACAATCTTGTGCTGAAATAAAACAAATAAGCCATCCATTAGCATACGGTATTTCAAGCTTTCTGAGAGAGACCAAAGAAGACACCAGAGAGAACTTTCAGCTCTATCTTGAATGTTGTTCAAGAAGTTGGGAGTAAAAGATGGACATTCTGGGAAGAAGGATGCATGTGCCCAGTAGAAGCCATGAGAAGTAACCTCAGATGTCTCCTAAGGCAAGATCAGAAGGATGGCGAAGAGTGCTGAGAAATAGGGCAGGAGACGCAGGTTTTTTTTTTAAAGCATGGTTGGGTATGGACTTCATTTTGTAGATCATAGAAACTGCTGAAGTTTTATAAAGATAATTCGAAGTGCATTTTGAAATATAGGTTAATGTCAGAATGATATTGCTGTAATCAAGGCAAGAAATCAAGATGAAACTGATGAAGTTGGTTGCTAGTCAGAATTGAGAAGACGGGAGGAATTTCCAAGTTGCTTTGGGTAACTGATTGGCTAGAGAATGAAAGGAAGGTTTCTTGCTTGACAACCAGTTCTATGGTAGTGTTATGTTGACAGAGCGTATGGAGGGAGAAAATATATAACAGGGAAAGAGAATTTGTAGCTTAAGCACCTTTAACCTGAGGTTAGTAGGATAGATGGATAAAAACACGTTGTAGGAAATTAATAACAATGATTAGTAGCTTTATAAGGTGATCTTGTCAAGAGATACAGGGTATTTGAAGTTGTCAGGAATAGGAATGAGATAACACAGAGAATGAGTGAAATGAGACTAGAAATGGAGGAAGTAGGGAACACTGAAGCGCATGGAAACTTAAGGGCCTGTCAGATAAGGCCAATCTCCAAAAGAGAAACAGGGTGCCTTCAGTAAGTGAGGAGAGAACCACAGAATGTTGCATTATCCTAGCTAAGGGAGGAAAAACCTTAAAAAATGTGGGAATGGTCAGTACTGCCAAAGGTATCTTTGGGAGCAAGGAAAATGAGGGCTTAAAAGTTGACCCTTGAGTTTGGTAATTAAGAGATGATTAGTGATTTTAACAAAAGCAATTTTATTTTGGATATTAACCCTATATCAGATATATCATTTGCAAATATCTTCTCCCATTCAATAGGTTGCCTTTTCAGTTTGTTCATGGCTTCCTTTGTTGTGCAAAAGCTTTTTATTTTGGTGTATTCCCAATAGTTTATTTTTGTTTTTGTTTCCCTTGCCTGAAGATACATATCCATAAAAATCTTGCTAAGGCCAATGTCCAAACGATTACTGCCTGTGTGTTTTTTTTTTTTTTTTTTTTTTTTTGAGAAGTTCTATAGTTTCAGGTCTCATATTTAGGTCATTAGTCCATTTGGGTTTATTTTTGTGTACATTGTAAGTAGTCCAGTTTCATTCTTTTGCAGGTAGCTGTCCAGTTTTCTGTGCACCCATGTATTGAAGAGACTTTTTTTCCTCCATTGTATAATTTTGTCTTATTTGTCATGGATTAACTGACCATATAAGGATGGGTTTGTTCCTGGGCTCTCTATTCTGTTCTCCTGATCTAGGTTTCTATTTTAGTACCAACACCATTCTGTTTTGATAACTACACCTTTGTAGTGTATCTTGAGATTTGGGATTGTGTGAACAAGAGTAAATTTTAATGGTGAAGAAGTGACTGGGAATTGTGGAAATTGAACAGCAGATGCATATTATTCCTTATAAATTGTGAGTCTAAAAGACATAGGAAACTAAAAAAAAAGTTGTGATTTAAAAGAGTGGGCAAGGCAAAAAATGTGTTCTAAATCTTATTTTTCATCTTTCTTTTTTCCAATGAAAGATTAATAAAAGAACCTAGCTTAGAAGAAAAACATTAAAGAAATAAATTGTATGTGATATCAATTTTCACAAGTGATTTTATAAAATTAATAAAAGAGATTTAATGTCAATAGAAGCAGAGGGGTATCTCAGAATAAAGGTGATCCTTGATATTAAATACTTTATGAAAAACTTTATTTCTTTTTTATTATGATGTTGATCAGTAAAAACTTGATTGTTGAGGATAATTATTGATCTAGATAAAAGGCAAAGGTCTATTCTTGAATAGGAAAAGGGCCATTTCTTTCCTGAAAGCAGCATGGGGTGAAATAATGATGTTTGAGGAGTGTATCATTTTTTTTGAAAAAGGTAAGAGGCAGAAAACTGAGAAAATAAATTCTAGATGATCTTGGTTTTCTCTACCAAATAAGAGGCAAATATATACCAAGGATAAGTAGGGAAATATTTAATACTGGTTTCAAATGAATAAGTGAAGTTTTCGGACACATACTCTGGAAATAAAAAAAGAATGCCAATAAAAGGCATTCCCAGCTATGTACCAACCTAAATGGCCTTGTTAAAATCGGAAGTCATATCTTTGTAAAAGCCCCACACGTCATGATTTTGTGATTTTTCTCTAGGACTGTTCAGCATGTAGAAATGAACAGTGTGGATGACTGTGCTTATCCAGGGCTAAGTGTTGACAGGGCAGGGTAGAGGAATTGTCAGCCTTACGGGCTTGAGCTGCTGCTGACAGAAAGACTTCACTTACTGATCAAGGATTCTTGGCTGCATAAGGAAGAAGGTAAGACCAGAAGAAACCCCACACAGAGACCTGGAGAGCCAAGAAGGGTAACACTCGATGCTTCTGGAAGTATAAATGTGCTCAGAAGAGAGGGAAAGAAGCCAGCACTTCTGTCACATGTGCTGGGACTGACAGACTCGGAGCTATTGTAAGTGCTGATTAGTTGAGAGACGTAAAAGAGACAATAAAAATGGCCTTGAGGAAAACAAAATTATTTTACAAAACAAATGAGGATGATTTTCAGTTCATATAAGTGCAAAATAGTGTTTTTAGGGCAAAAGCAATGATACAGATACAGAGTAAAGGAATAAAGATGGGTGGAAAAATAGATTTGGAAAATATATCAACAAAGGTCTATATATTTAAAGCCTTCGGGGTGGAGGAAACAATCTGGATTATTTTCTTGTAGGCAGTTTCAGAAATTTGAGGAGTTAGGGACATTTTTGAAAAGCTTGTGGAATGTGTGAAGCAAGAAAGGGAAGTGAATTTCCTCACTGTAAGAAAGCAAAAAATCTATGAAGTTTTCTCCTATCATAGTACAAACAATAAGCTATCAGGAGCAATGTGCAAGAAAATGTTTGTTGCATAGATATATTTATTTCAGACAGAACATCAAGAGTCTGTATTACGTTCTTGGTATAATTTATATTGTGCCTTTCTGTTTTTCTTTTTTCTTAAGGGTTCTAAGAATAAGGTTTTTCCAGAAATGGATGGTTATATACAAAAGAAGTATTAGCTAGTTTGTTCCCTAATGTCAGATTTACAATCATGCGATACATTGAATGGATAATAATAAATGACTCATGAATGGATCAAATGATGGATCTCCTACTTGACGTGCACATAGTCTTATCCTAGGCCACTGAGCCAGACTTTCAGATGGGCCCTTACCTTTTCATTGCTCTCTGTGGGCCATAGCTCTCGTCAAGCAGTGTCCCTGGACAGCTGGCTCTGCCATGAACCATCTGGAGTTCTTACTCCCTAGTGATGCCCATTACAGAAAAGTTTCAAGTCCTCAACTTCACCTTTAGGGAATCTATATATCATTTAATGAGACATCCGGCAGCACATTTGCAAGATGATGTTGACCATAAAAAAAAAGAGTGTTTGGGAAAATTCTTACAGTTTTATTTTAAGAGAAATTATAACCATATAAAAGCTATTGCTATCAGGAGATTGCTACCTTCCTAACATGCAAACAGCAAACACAAATTGAGCAATTACTATGTGCCAGGTACTGTGCTAAGTGCTTTACATGCGTTATTTCACCACCCCAGCAATTAATTATTTATAATTTATAAGTTAGGAATCTAAGTTTTTATGGGTTAAGTAGTTTCCTTAATAAATGAAAAGCAGGCTGTAAAATCAGAACAATTTGTGTACAGGCGTTCATTTAACTTTTTGTTTATTGAGGACCTGCTGAGTTTAAGGTATCATTTTAGGTACAAGGAAAAAGAAGGCATGTAAAACATACATTTCCAGTCAAGCAGTTCACACTTTAGCAGGCCAAGTAAATATGCCAACCACCTTCTATAATATACCATGGAAAGTTCTAAAATAGAACTCTGTAAACAGTTCTTTTGGGGGTACATAGGAGACCATTTTTTCCTAAGGAAGGAGAGAAAAGTTTCACAGAAGAGGTGAATTTTGAACTTTAAAATATGCTTTAAAGTATGGCTGGATTCCACTACAGAAACTTTTTTGTGTACATGGGAATGAAATGATTCAGCTTGGTCATTTTGTTCTCTACAACTTGAGAAAATTTACCAGGTATCATTTTTAAAATATCTAATGTGTTATGCTTTTCAGGAGGGGGGGTGGTGGTTGGTGAATAATAAAAAACAGAGGAAAGGAGGGAAAGAAAAGAGAGAAAGAAAAAAAAGTGGAGCCAGAAATCAGGAGAGGAGAGAGGAATTTAGTTGTAGGGATGCATAAAATAGAGATAAAAGCTAAAAAAGGATTAGAAATGAAATTTGAAGTGATTGAGAAGAAACACAAGCCAAGAGAGGATCAGAGGACTATGGGTGAAATAAAAGACAGGGAGTCACAGAGAAGGAAACAAAGGAGAGATTTGGGTAAGAAGACAAAAACAATTGTAGAAGATATTATGGCACGGTTGGTTATTTTAGGCTCTTATAATAAAAATACAATAACATGATAATTTTCATGGTAAATTTTCTCAGAAAAAAATTGAAAATACTTGTTAAGAGTAGTTACAACGAAGAAGGCTGAGAGCATGCATTTGCCTTCCATGCCCATATCAACAAGATCTCCAAATATAGGAGATAAAGTCAGAGAGAGTCTTCAGCAGTAGCTTTCAGGTATCTTATTGTCTTGCTATGTGCCTGAATCATAATTTAAAAACAAAAACCAGTGATGTTGATTCTGGAGCCCATCCACCAAAAATAGTTTTCACTTTTCACGGAGAAGAAATGGCTTTCGTTTCGTATTTTCAAAAGGGAACTCCGTTCATATACGACTTTCATATATGATTTATCAACGTATGATTTTTTAATTAAATCCTGAGGTTCTAAGTCTTTTACAAATTGGCAGATCGATGTGCTTTCAGAAAGTAGAAGGCATCTTTAAGGAAGCGGTGATCCAAGGTTTTGGTGCTTTGTGAAAACTCCATTTCTGTTTCTATAGAAATGTTTGCGTTTCAATTCTACTCCCACCCACTGTTTTTTTGTTGTTGGTGGTGCTGTTCTGATGTTTTTAAGGGTGTGTGTGTGTGTGTCTGTGTGTGTGTGTGTGTCTGTGTGTGTGTGCGCGCGTGCGCGTTCATGTGTTTATGGTTTATGTTGTTGTTGTCGTTATTGTTCTAATAGAAAGACTTTGGGGTGTGGTAGACTTTTCTGACTCTATCGCTATAAACTCTTGCAACACATAACAAACAACCGATCAGAGAAATGGCAAACATTGTCTGTATTCTCTGTGCACTTGGCAGGGATTTTTCATATTGTACGTTATTGGCTCTGCTGTGTGATAGCACAACAGAGCCTTTGTAATGCTCTCGGCAGAGCTATTTATATGCTGCGACTCTACTAAGTATCCTTCCCTCTGCTGGTGTTCTTCCACAGACTCAAAGAGAGAGTGATTCGCCCGAATAAAAGAAGTATAGATTGACATTGCTTAGAGCACAGGATGCTGCAAAGGCAAAATAAGTCTTTATATAGCTCACATTAAGTATTATTATATTCAATTGAATGGCAAAATGAAAGTTAGCCCAAAATGAAGTAAAAAGAGGTTTCTTTGTGGCAGCTCAGGATAATTAGAATCTGGTTGGCATGCACCTGTGTTTGATGCTCCAAATATGTGTGTCAAAGGGCCCTGGACCCCAGGGTCATCTGGCTTTTAGTGATTTCCTTCAGCAACTGTTAGCATCAAAACTTAAAAAGATGAATGCCAAAAGGCTCCCTGTCACCTGTAGTCACTTTTTGAAATGGATTACTGAAAATTTAAATGACTTGGCTATACACACTACCCAATAAATAGAATAAATGTAGAATCCAACAGCAACAAAAAGGGAACACATGTTATTTTATTTTTATTTTTTTTTAACATCCAAAATAGTCACTAACAATCTGAAGCTGATGTTAAATCATCTAGGAAAATACAGTTGTAATTTTCTTTCATATCCTGTTTTGGTTGACACTGAATCACTTATATTTGAGGCGTTAGCTCCTTCTCAAAATTAACCTCAATCGTTTATGTTTTTCTGAACGTATTTAAAATTTGTCATTGTCATTATGCTGGTACTTTTCTAAGGACATTGGGCTGAGATGACATTCTTGCATTAGCTGGACATGGGATGTGTTCTCTGTTATCAAATTCAACCAACAAGGGCTTGCCTGCAATCTGACATTTGTATTCATATTAAAAGGTCTGATATTTGGATTCACTCATATTCAGTCATGACATGTTCAGCAGCATGACTTTAAAAATAGCATAAAATGCATAAAAATAATAAGGGAAAGAGATACTAGCAGAATGTGATGCACCAGTTAATGTCACACTAACCCGAGGATATAGGAAATGTCAATTCTCAGTGGTTAAGGCAGACCACAGATGTGTGTGCAGTCCCAGGAAAAAGTGATTATGTAAAAGACTGATGATCTTTTATTTGCTATTTGTTCGTTTCTTGGTTAACTGTGTAAAAGATCAGGGAGACACAGAGTAACTTTCTGGTCCTTAGTAGCACAATAAGGTGAATTCTAGAAGGAAAAAAGAAAAAAAAATCAGCTTTCAGTTTTTAAAAATAAAGCCTTGTTATGTACTTGCTTAACGAGTAACATTATTTTGATGAAAAAAGAGCAGGTACTTTGTTCTCCTGACGGTATAGTTCTATATATTACTTGCTTGGGGAGTTTTCAAAGGTCTCCAACAACCATATTTCAATTGTTATCTGACTTGTTTTCTCCATGTAGGGTATAAGCACAAAAACTTTACTTAGATTTATTATTTAAGAAATAAATAGATATTATATGAAATCTTGCTGAGTTAGCCAAAAAAACCGAATACCTGAAATGGTTTGTATTCCAACTTTCAAATTTAATGAGTGTGATAAAATACATATTCTAACAAAATTTTGTTGAGTAAGAGGAAGATGACTGATTGGAAATACAGAGGGTTTAGGTAGGTATAAGATGACTATTCTTAAAATCAGCTTCCTAAGAAAGAAAGAAAGAAAGAAAGAAAGAAAGAAAGAAAGAAAGAAAGAAAGAAAGAAAATTAGGTTCCTAATTTGATTCCTCAAGAGGTTTTAGAATTTTTCCCCTGAAAAATAACTATGCTAGATCTTTAAAAGTATGGTACGGCCTTTGAAAACACCATTATATCTGCCAAATAGAGTATATAGAGCTTAGCTATCCTTGAATGACTTCTCAGTAGAAATTCAGGCAGAGAAATGTCTAAAACAGTTTCTCCCAATAGTGTATCTTGTGAAATAGTAGGCCATTTAAATATTTGGAAGAAAAAATGGATTCTCTTGTCAAATAGATGTCGGAAGCTATGCGTGTTTTTAACCCTCTCTCAAATCTCAAAAGCATATTAATATATCAAGCCCTTTGAGAAGTGCTACAATTAATAAAACTGTTTACCCTTGCCTGACACAGCATTTTAAAATGTATTTGACCATGAAGTCACGTTATTACATAGTACCCAGGGAAACTAGCATTTCAGATGACACAGTTTAGGCATATCAATTGACAGTGGAGAAAAGTAACTACATTTTGAGAATAAATTGAGCTCCAAGTATTAAGTAATGTAAAATATTATCTTCCTTAACAATCACTGTAAAGGTACTTGGCAGGTATCATCTTCATTTGAAAAATGAGAAAACTCAGGTTCAGGCAGATTGAATTCCCTGCTCTGATGACAGAAAGCATAGGAGAGCTGGGCCAGAAGTCAAACCCAGGTCTATGTGATTTTAAAGCTCAGGATTAGTTCTGTGTTCTGTTATGTCATAAAAATGTTTTGCTCCACAGTTAAGCCTATTCCCTAATTTTTGTTTCTCTCTGTGGATCAGAAAGAGCATAAACGACTCTTTCAAAAAGTCGAAAGTAATCAATGACCACATTTATTATGGAATTGCTATCGAGATCACGCTACTTTTACTTTTCAGGACACACAAACAGGTACTTAAATGACAATAAGAAATTGGATTTGTTAAGAGGCCAGATGAATAGAGCAGAAACTAAGGGATTTAAGTGCTTCCAACAAGGTGAGATAAATATGTTCCTTACTTCCTCTTCTCCTGGCATAGATTACAGGGGCCATTATTATAGCACCCCCTTTCACCTTTCCCATTGCTTAACTCTTCCTACATCTTTAGCGAGTTAGCAAAACACGACCCCCGTGCCCCCGCTTTTTTAAAAAAAAAAAAAGTTTATTTATTTATTTTGAGAGTGAGACCAAGCAGGCACAAGCAGCTGAGGGGCAGAGAGAGAGGGAGAGAAAGAGAATCCCAAGCAGACTCTGCGCCAACAGCATAGCACTGACAGAAGCAGATTCAGGGCTTGAACTCATGAACACCTAGATCGTGACCAGAGCCGAAATCCAGAGTTGAAAACTTAATCGACTGAGACTCCACCCCCACTTTTTTTCAATAACTCTCCACCCACTCCATGCATGTGCATGAAGAGCTAAGGCAGAGCATAAATAAATCATCTGTACAAGGTGGCTGATCTGAGGTTACATGCTCTTCTCTTGTAGGAGACCATTTCTTATTTTCTTTTCTCTGCTCAAACTTCTTACCCAGCTCCATATCATCATCCTCTGCCGACGACCTTGCTACCTATTTCACAGGTAACAGAAAAACAGAAGCAGAGAAAACACACAGAGAAAACAGAAGCAGGTGAGACTCAGAAAAGAACTTGCGTATACTTCCACATCTTTCAATCTCCTTACACATGTGTCTGTGTTCTGCCCTCTCTTGGTTATCATGGAATAACTGCTTAATCCTTATTTTCATCCTTATTTCAATCTCTTTCCTTTACAGTAAAGTTCCTCAAAAATCTTAGGTACTTATTAGTAAGAACTCTCTGCCCAAGCTCTCTTGAACCCATTCTAATCAGGCTTTGTTCCTATCAATCCACTGAAATGCTGTTGTCACAGGCACTAGTGACCTCCATGTTGCAAACTGTAATGATTGCTTTACAACTTTGTAGCAGCATTTCTGACATAACTGATCATCCTCTCCTTCTAGAAAAAGCCTCTTTCATTTAGGTTTCAAGACACCATTCTCTTAGTGGTCCTGCTTAGCGGCTGTTCCCTTTAGTCTCCTTGGCTGGTTCTGGAGAGCCATCAGCTTTCTGGACCTCTTTTCATTTTTGTCAACTTTTCCTGCCTGGATTAGCTCATCTAGACTCTTAGTTTTAAACACTACCTATTTGTTGATGACTCTCATATGAATATATCCTTTCCAGACCTCTTTCCCATAAGTCTCCATGTTGGTATCTAACAGTCAAATCAATAATATATAGAATTCCTGAATCAAAATGTTGTATACCTGAAACTAATACAGCATCGTGTTAATTACACTTCAATAAAAATTATTAAAAAATAAATAAAAAGTTACAATGAGAAAGGTGGTGTAAAAAACACTAAAATGATACAGATAAGTCTTATCTCTTCGAAAGAAATTTAAAACACATTAAAAAATTCAAAGTGTCAAAACAGAAATTCTGAATGTCTCCTTTATACTCCCTCCAGTCTTTCCTATCTCAGTAAATAGCAACTCCATCTTTGCATATATTGTTGCTGATTCAGAACACACACTTCATCATGTAGAACAGCAATTCAATGACTCAAGGCATTGTGTACCTTCTGATACTACTGTATTTAATCGACCATCTTTCAATTGTGTAACTTCATCTATTTCTGGGTAATGTATATGGTGAGAATGTGAAACTCATACGCATCAATTCTTTACCTACTTGCTTCATTATGAAGCACATTCCTTAATGATGATGAATGAGACATCCAGTAAGTAACCAGATGATTTTTCTGACACACACATGGTAGATAGATAAGGAAAATCCAAATCCAAGAAAAGTGTTGTTTTGTTGTTTTTTTTTTTTTTTCCTAGTGAGCCAAATCTCTGCTCTCTCCATGATGGAAATAGTTTAACAAACCATCAAGTGAATGATAGATTTTAACATTATATGGCAAAATTTGAGGGTTTCAAATTCAACTCTCATGTTGGAATCTTGACACTTAGTGGTAGTAGTAGCCAGATCAATCTGGGTAAAGAAGAGGCCTTTTAATTGGGCTCATATATAGCCTCTGTATTTGTCATACCGGTACCTTGTTTGTGACCACTAGTTATTGTGTATTTATGTGAAAGTGCTGGCTTAAGGGAATTACTGTGAAAAAGAGGGTAATGGCATTCATGAGAGGAGTATCTTGTCTGCCTGATTATTGAGAACCTCTTCCATTGTGGAGGTGAGCATTCAAGAACACAAACATTGAGACCATATTGAGACTATTTCAAGATACCCACCCACATACCTTTGCCTAAACCAGTTAGTTATTGGTCCTCAAATATATTGAATTTCTGACTATTTAACCAAATTTTAGCCACTATCTATGTACTACATAAAGCTTTATATCAGACTCTTTCTCTTTCCAGGTAAAGAGGGCAAAGAGATGTGTCATACAAATTTCTACCTCTTGGATTTTCTTCCCTATCCTTCAGAGGTTGTTCTTAGGCCCTATTCAGGTTGGGATCAGCATATGGTACACTGTAAGACAAATTCAGTTTTTTCCTTTTTAGTTAACAAACATAGGGAACTCCCCTTGAGTCTGTAAGTATGAATTGAAAGATCAGTAGCAACATGGCAGGGATTGTCATGTTGAGAATGGAAGTCAAAATCTTCTGCAACTTACTTGTACATTCAGGCTCTCCTAGTCCTTACAATAAGCAAACTTTCACCTGGAAATCAATGGATATTGATTACATTGGAGTTCATGGCTTTTAATAACACTAAGCATGTCAGAACACATTGTTATCTGTTATTTAAAAATTACGGGTAGAAAAAGTCAAGAGCTATTTCTTTTCAGAAGAAGACATGATTTTACTGTGAACCCCGCCAGACATTGAGCTGATTATCTTTTGTATATAACAAGTCTCAGCAGCCCAGCCCACCTGAGGTTTGAAGAGTACCAGCGGACCCACTGGTTCATAAGGACCTATTGACAGAACCACTTGTATTGAACTTGAAACATTTGAAGATCCTGTTCTTGTTCTGAGTTTCACACAAAGGTGGCTTTGTTAGGGCATCCAGTAATTGGGATAGAAAAGCACATCTAAATGTGGCATATGTAAGCAGCTCTGATATAACACTTTGAAAACACAAATTTCAATGGATATATTGGGAGACAATTTGAGAATAGTGTCTTATAATTACGATTGTGAGAAAAACTGGGTGAACTCTATTTTTCTCTTAAGTCTAGTGATTTGATTGTATAATTTTGCGTAGTAGGGCAATTTTAAGGAATACACGTCACGTTAGAACAGAATTGACTGTACAACGTAACGTGGGAGAGCAATTCCCACAAACAGGAAGATTAGTCAGATATTTGGAGCCCAACAAATGGCAATTTCCCACAGAAAATAGAACAATAAGGACTGAGAATTGAAGCAAGAAAGAGATTTCAGTATCAATGTATTGAGTATTTACTATATCCTAGACTCTATCTATGTTAGATATTTAAAAAAATTCATTATTTCACAGAAGGAGGCTGCTAGTAATGTCAGAATGGTAGAACAGGCATCATATGACCTAGAAAGGATGAAGAATGGTTCCAGAGGAGAGAGTTTTAATTATAGACTATTAAAGGATACTAGCGTCATCTAGGTCTCATAAGAGAGTGGGACCCTGACAATAGTATGGCATTTGCAAGGACAAATTAATAGACAAAGAAATGTGTAAATATAAGATCTGCAGGCGCTCTCCCTTCAAGTCGTTAAAAATTTATTGTTAGAGTTAAGACATTCATAAAACACTACTAGTGGGTGACATGTTATTAATGTCAAATGTGTGTCATGGGTTCTTCAGAATTGGAGCCATGAGAGAAAGCTTTTTGGAGAAGATGTTGATTTTACTGTATCTTAAAAGAAAAAACAGTTTGAGTGTAGATAGAGAAGGGGAAGAGGTCTTTCTCAGGGGAAGGAAGGATAAGGACAAAAGGAGAGGGGTAAATGCATATTAGAACATGATTTCAGGAAGATGAAAATCCAAAGAAAACAGAAAGAAAGCAGAGACAAACCAGAGACATTCAGTGGGAAAAATAATGGTGTGCTTAGAAACATGTTTTCAGTGAAATAGTGAGAATGAATATCAATTCAGCTAATTTGGCTGAGGGTGGTGAAAAACAGAAGCAGTGGAGTTCGACCATGTGTTTCATAAACTTTGATGGAAAAGCTACTGCAGTATATCAAGGATTCGGAATGTTCAAGCAGTTACTCAAGAGAGGTATGTGCATGCTTCAAGACAAACTTAAAAAAATCTATAAAAATCTTAAATTAGTTTATATTTTTGACCTAAAGATAAACTATACTTATGGGTCAAGAGTATTTTTTGCACTAGATTGTCTCTGAACTATTTTGCATTTGCTTTTCTGGTTTTTATTCATCAGTAAACTTTTATTTTCTTCCATCATAATTGCATTTATAGACTAAAAAGTGTATTCTTATCCCAAATCTGTAACATTTCAATTCTAAAATAAAAGGATAAATTCTTAAAGTTTTCTAATTGGAATGTATTAATGAATATTCCTTCTGCCCAAACCATCTTAATTTGGAAATATTATAATCATCTTTGTCATATTTAGCTTTGTTCTCCAGACCACAGGCTGATATACTAGCCTAGCACATGGTTTAATTAAAAGAAATACCTGTCAATAAAGCTGCCATTTAAAATAATCTTCCGGGGGGCGCCGGGCTGCCTCAGTCAGTTAAGCGTCCGACTTCGGCTCCGGTCATGATCTCACAGTCCCTGAGTTCGAGCCCCGCGTTGGGCTCTGTGCTGACAGCTCAGAGCCTGGAGCCTGTTTCAGATTCTGTATCTCCCTCTCTCTCTGACCCTCCCCCATTCATGCTCTGTCTCTCTCTGTCTCAAAAATAAATAAACGTTAAAAAAAAATAATCTTCCCGTATAGCTAGTAAGAATTTGTCATTAATATTTTTGAGGAAAATTTAGTAACACATATCAAATTAAAAATAATCATATCAATTGATCTAGAAACTCTTGATTAAATAATTTAAGAATGAATTTCCTTAGAGTGCTATTTATAGTGGTAAAAAATTAGGAAAACAAATAGGGGAATGGGTAAATAAGTCATGGTAAAATAAGTTAACTTACGCAATGGAATGTTAATCAGCAATTTAAACATTTTTAAAAATCTGTATGACGGTAGGAGTATGCTTAAAGTACAGAGTACAGTGTAGGGAGGGAAAATCAGAAATTAAACATTTAAAAAATGTTTATTTTGAGAGAGAGAGAAAGAGAGAGAGAGAGCATGCATGTGTGCAAGTGCACAAGCAGGAGAGGGGTAGGTAGAGAGGGAGAGAGAGAAAATCCCAAACAGGCTCCATGCTGTCAGCACTGAGCCTGATCAAGGTCTTGATCTCACAGTTTGTGAGGTCTCACAAACTGTGAGGTCATGACCTTAGCCAAATTCAAGAATTAGACGCTTAACCAAATGATGACCAGGTACCCCAGTAATTAAACATTTTAATATGAGTTCAGTGGCATGACTATTATGTATATTAGAGAATGTTATCAAAATTAACGAGTTTCTGTTTTTGTTTTTGCTAATTGTGGCTATAAAGATGATTTGAACTTTCCTGTTTGCACCTGCCTACATTTACAAATTCTCTGTAATGAGCATAAATTATTCCTATAATTGAAGAAAATGTAAAAATATATATTTTAAAATGACGAACGCACTATAACATCAAAATTACAAAATTAGAAGGGAGCAAGTTAACTCAAACTCTAAGAAAGCTTACACACAGATGTGACACTGTGAAATTTTCCACTGTAATCTCAACATGTGGAGAGTGACTACAATTAGAAATAAACCAGTGCTTAAGCTTCACTGTGAAATCTTGGAAGGTGCTGATGACACAGGCAAAGGAGAAATCAAATTCTTTTTTTGTGAAGGACATTAGAAGTTTTTTTTTTAAAAGAGGATTTATGTTTGCTACTGAAGCAACTTTGCCACCAGATGCTTCTGTTTAGTTTTTATAAGGACTGTAGTTGTTCACCTCTGAAATATTAACTACTGTTTGGCTAGTATGCAAATGCTAAATCAAACACCTGTTTTCAAGACATGCACAGTTGATAGTCTGCAGGCTCTACTCCATCTGATGCTACATGTTGCATTTTTTGAGGAAGTATTACCTCAAAGAGGAATCTCCACTTGTAAATGATGGGTTAACATGGGGGTTTCTCTTTCTATTCTTATTTTTTTAGTTTTAGAATGCAACCTCTTATTTTTGACTTTTTGCAGCCTTTATATTCAATATCTTTTCTTTTCAAATTTCTACTTAAATTCTAGTTAGTTAACATACAGTGCAATATTGGTTTCAGGAATAGAATTCAGTGATTCATCACTTATATACAACACCCAGTGCTCATCACATTATGTTCAATGTTTATTTCTTGCTTATTGTTCTGTTTTTACCATGTGTTATTTTCAGTTAGAATACATCATGACCACAGGAACCAACAAGCAAGTTTTCTTGGGACTTTATCCTGAGAAATATCTACCTGTTGGGTGGAAAACTTTGCTTCTGTTTGCAGGGCTGTATCCCAGACAAGTTTAGCTAAGATCTCAGCTTTGCTTTCAGGGAAAGGTAGATAGATAGATAGATAGATAATATATTGACAGACAGGAAGATAGATCTTGTGTGTGTATGTGTATAAATACACATACATTTACACACATATAAATATACACTTCAAATCATAGCTATAATGTTTATTTTTCATCTTGAATTAAATAAGTTGCATCAATTTCAAGAGCTTGAATGAATGTGGTTTATGTTTCGGTGTGAAGCAACAAGTGACTTCTCCATTCATCAAAAGTTTGTTGAAAGCGTGGTTAACCAGTAGAACACAAGAACCTGTGGAGCAGACAAAGATTAATTATACCTGTACTCATGCAGCAATGTTTGTGTTCCAAACAAATTATATTTGCTTGTGTTTAAACGATGCATAAATCTGATGCGTGCAGATGAACGTGTGTTCAGGATGGGTGAGCACACTTGTTTGAATGTCATATTTATCCCTGTATTTTGTCAGAAAATTAACTTCTTTGGAGTTTGTGCTTGAGCTGAGCATATGGTTGTTGATCTCTGGAGATGACAGCCTATCTGAGCAATAGCTCCTTATGGCTCCAGCTCTCCTCGGCTGGCAGATGCTTTGGGCTTTTCTACAATTAAGTGGAGATCATCACTGTTTTCTTTGAGCACTGCTGTGCCTTGTACTCTGAAGTGTTTTGTTAATCACTGTCTGCCTTCGACAGAAGCTGCCAAAGCTCTCATTAAGTTTGAATTTTGAGATGTCATGCTCGAATGATGGAATTTCATCCTTTTTCTGCATGAATGGAATTGGCTATGGAAAGGTGCCAGAAAAAAAATCATGTCACTAAAGTATTCTTGCTTTATATTTTGGGGATGAAACAAAAGGCAGTTGGGGGAGGAGGAGCTCCCAATAATTTGTCAATTCTGCAGCCTATAGTTTCCTAGGTGATATGATTGTTAAGTGCTCACCCTTATTAATAGGAACAGTTCCCTTACAGCATATATCAAGAGTCAGTCATTTCCTTTTTCACAAAGTGAACTTTAAATCTCTTCTCTTACTTGCCCCAAGACCTTTCGTGGCATTTGATATCGACTCTCAGTATGTTGAAATGAAAGTAGTATGCAAGTTGCCCAGAACTAAAGCGATTTCTTTAATAACCTGTCTGTCTAATTGGGGGCAGAAGAAGATATTTGGTAGTACAGGGGAAAAAAGCCATTTTTGCCCTTCAAAGTAATTGCTTGCAATTGTATAGACTGGAAACTCAATGCATCTGTTGACTATTTAATGATTTGCTGCAGGAAACTAAGTGTTATGGGAAATATGGTTTGAAAAGACATCCTTTTCTCTTGGTGAATCTAATTGTTTCATGTGAATGACTAAAAGTAGAAAACAAGCCTTGAAGAAAAAAATACTTAGAGTAATTAGCTCTAATGCCTAATCACTGGAGTCATAAGTATTTGGAAATTTATTAACTGATCTATAAAGTCCTACACTTGCAAAGCCTGACATCTACTTGTCCGCAAACTTCAAAAGCAACATTGTTTTTGTGTCTGCTTTGTCTGTAGCTCAAATCCTTTTACTCAATAACATATGCGATGATGGTTATTTCATTGAAATGTTTTTTTTCAAAAATTTTTTTTTTTTTTATTAACGTTCATTTATTTTTGAGACAGAGAGAGACAGAGCATGAACGGGGGAGGGTCAGAGAGAGAGGGAGACACAGAATCGGAAGCAGGCTCCAGGCTCTGAGCCATCAGCCCAGAGCCCGACGCGGGGCTCGAACTCACGGACCATGAGATCGTGACCTGAGCTGAAGTCGGAGGCTTAACCGACTGAGCCACCCAGGCGCCCCCATTGAAATGTTTTAATGGTCACAAACAAAATGAAATTCAAACGTGTCACTTACCAGTAGGAAGAACTGGCTACTTTGACTACAATAACTTTAGCATCTTTGCTTCTTTATAAATAAAACCTGCATTTTCCATACGGCCAGGAGTAGACTTCAGAACACACAGGGTAAGAACAGTGTCCACCACTTTTAGACCATTTTAATGACTATGCATGTTGAAAGTGGCTGTGTAAAATGATGGCTGAGAGTTCTGAAGCATAATGTTAGTTAATGCTTTTTTATAGCTCTCTAATGACAGGGAGATTATTAATTTCTATGTTCTAGGAACAATTGAAGGACACAATCTAGGTACCTTGCTCTATAGTAGTAGGCGAGTACCATATGAGCTGAGACAGGAACTGGAAGGAAACAGACAAGTTTATATTGATAAAAACTCCAATCTTAATCTTCTGTCCCCTGTTTAGACAAAGAAGATCACTCATCTGACATAATTTGATTTGTGCAATGAGATCCTGTTGTCCAGCATCCCTCTCCCACCTGGGTTTTAAGAACTGCCTTTAGAAGGAAAAAGGATATTCTGTTGAAATAAACACAGGACTGTAAGATCGGGCCACTGTTCATAGGTGTGAGCCCTATGGGCCATAGGGAAGCCACAAAACTTGTCAAACCTCATTAACTCTTTGGCCTATAAGCCTCAAAGTGGCATTCTAAGTATAACAGAAGTTGAATGTAGAAGATCACTGAAAACAACACACTGTATAAAGGTAAGGCAACATAGCTCCAACATTTAACTTCAAAACCTAGTACTTTCTTCACAGACTCCCTTCCTCTAGACTCAAGGTTTAAGAAGGATCTAATGTCCAAAATCAGCCAAAAAGGTATTCTTCTAGTGGCATTTTCTATAGTGGTATAATAGAGAACTTAGTAAAGCTAGGTCTCAGGAAATATATTACTTATACATTTTTAGGTATGCTTTTGAAGCCTATATTCTTGACTTATGATAGTTATTTAAATACATTTCAATCATATTTATTCTTCTCTGGTATTATCCTAAGTAAGTCATTTCCTGTGTGTTAAATAAAGTCAATTATTAACATTTATTTTTGTTAAGGAGCTCCTGGGTGGCTCAGTCAGTTAAGCTTTCGACTCTGGATTTCAGCTCAGGTTTGTGAGTTCTCATGGTTTGTGAGTTCAAGCCCCATGTTTGACAGTGCAGAGCCTGCTTGCTGTTCTCTCTCTCCTTCCCTCTCTCTGCCCTTCCTCTGCTCACACACACATGCTGTCTCTCTCTCAAAGTAAATATTTAAAGCGGAAAATTCTTTTACTTTTATTCAAAAATTACTTTATCTACTTTCATAAAGGTGCATAAGACAGCAAGGTAAGCTTTTTTGTAGTGTTAAGTGTAATTAAAAAAAAAATAAAAGTAGTAACTTCTCACTGTAGAAGTTACAGAAGGTAAGTAAACAGAAAAATTCAGAGGGAATAAAACCAACACAATACCATTACATAGAGATAACCCCTCAAAGATTCAGGTATAGGTCCTTTATCTTATGTTTTTGTTTTAGGTCATTGTAGCCATCCCAAATGTTACACAACATTGACTCCTGTGCTCTCTATTCAATGTCTTATGATTCCATGTGAATTCCTTAAGACTCTAAAATATCTTTATATATACGTAATTTTCACATATGTGGTTTTATTATATGTATGGCATAGATAGTATAAATATTTGTTATATATTTTTTAACATTCTGCAAATCTGAGCAGTCAGTCTTTTTCCAGTGTTTTGTAGATCTGTATAAAATGTACTAAATATTTTTGTGTATAAAATTTTGTCTGAATTTGGCATCTTTGTCTTATTTTAGATTTTGAGAAATAATAAATTCCTTACTTATATAGCCAAATTCCTTATTTCAGATTTTGATTTAAAGCAGGAAGGACATCCATTTTTCCATCAATAGTAGAATTCTGTCTCAATGAACTTCTGATTAGAGAGTGAAAATATTGTAAAGTTTTTAACTTTCTTATCACACATACATTGCAAAATGGAAAAAGAAATATTTTGCATAACAATATCTAATGCCTTTCTGGAAGAAGCTCTAGATAACCATGTTGAAATACATATCTGTTAGCAATACCCTCAGTATTTTGAATGATAGCAGAGAAGGCAGAAAATCTTCCCCACCAAAGCCACATTCTCTTTCAGATATTCTCTGATACTAGCATCCTTATCTTTTTAGTGCTTTTCCTCTTTTCTCCTCTTTAAAGAATTAAGCCATGTTAAGCATTTGCAGAGTACGTAGCATATAACAAATGCTCAATAAAGCAGGATTTTTTTTCTGTTACTAAAAATTGGCAGAGCGATGATATAACTCTAGTAAAACCATGAAGGGTCTATAATGAATTTCCAATACATATTAAGATTTCACTAGTTGGAGGAGAGGAAAAAAAATCCTAAAATTGAGGAAACTCTTCCCCAGAGAGATCAAATCTGTTCTTAAAGACATCACTTTCTGGAGACATGCATCCATTTTTTTCCTGCCACAATTCTGGAGAATTTTTCTGGAGCATACACCACTCAAATAGATATCAGAGGTTACAGTAACATTTTAATTATTGGGGAAAAAGCAACAAAAATAAAAGATTTTAAGATAGATTGCTGTCTTTGTACATATGTTTTTGTCTTTTTTTTACAGAACATTTTTTTATCTATAATTAAATGTCACCAGTATGAACTAAGTGCCAAAAAAACTTTGAAGTATTAAAAATAACTTTTGAAAAATACTTGGATTCATTTAAAATATAAAACAAATTTAAATCATACTCATATTTTAATGTCACATGTATTTTTGAGTATTTCAAAATAGTCCATTTTGAAAACAAAATGTGTTGCTTATTTGAGGAAAGATCTTTTGCCAGCCAGCGTATCACAGGTATGATGGGATGGCCTGTGGTCTGTTGGAAATAGTTCTGTTTCCTTGTCTCTAAAAAGAGACCGTTGGATAACCGGTGTAAGAAAACTTAATTCTCTGTTGTAAAATCAGTAGTATTATACCTAATTTACAATAATTCATTCTATGTTAATCATTAGATAGAAATATATGTAATCATCAATAGGCATTTTTCAAGCCTAATTATTAGCAAATTATTACTGGTATCACATTATACACAGTATACATAGTATTTTTTTTAATGTTTATTTATTTTTGAGAGAGAGCGCGCGCGAGAGAGAGTGAGCATGAGCAGGGGAAAGAGAGAGGGAGACACAGAATCCAAAGAAAGCTCCAGGTTCTGAGCTGTCAGCACAGAGCCCGAAGTGGGGCTTGAACTCACAAACCGCAAGATCATGACCTGAGCCAAAGTCAGATGTTTGACTGAGCCACCCAGGCGCCCCCACAGTATACATATTAAACCCTAATCTTCAATAGAAATGGCAATGAAAGTAGATTGAGTTGTAATACCAATATTCTCAATAAAATGAAGTCCTACTGATTAAAAGTTAACAGAATAAAGTATTTTGGATATTCTAACAGGCATATTTAAAAAATATTCTTTCCCTAACAACAATGGATTTTACTTATGCATATTGTCAAAAACTAATCTCTTCTGGTAATACTTCCCAGAATAATACTTTTTTATAACCAGGAAATTGGGTGTGCTCTCTAAAGATCTCTTCATAATCATCTCCCTTCAAAATGAGCCTGAATTTTTTAATGTTGAGGAATGTAAAACACAGCCTATCATTTATATATTCTTGGACTGATGGGTAAGGCTTATTTTTATTTTTGTTTTACTTCTCTCTCTTTCTCTCTTGTTCTCTAAGACGTTTTATTTTTTAGAAGACAGTGCTGCATTTGGTACAATTGCTGAACCTGTATTAATATATCATGGTCACCCCAAATCCCTAATTTCCATTACGGTTCTTTCTTGGTGGACTTGCGCAAATGTCTAATGACATGTATTCAACAATGTAGTATCAAATACTGTATTTTCACTATGCTATCTCTTCTTAAATACATGTAAGTATATTGTAACGAATATAGATTAAGACATTTTTTCGGTTTTTAAAATATGTCTTCTCTGAGTGGTGATTCTATTCTTCTCTACATATTGCCTTAGCTGGGCTCCTAGAATCATTTCTCTATCCTCCTTTCCCTTTTTCCCCTTGCACACCCCATGATAGGATGAGGGCACAAGTGCTATTGCAAGCAATATTTCTTTACCAGGAATCAACTTCCAAGCAACAATTTTTATTTTCTGGCTTATATCATTTAATGTTTTTCTCTCTAATTGTTATTTGAATTATTTCCAAGGAGAAAACCTTTATACAACATATTCTACCCTCAAGGAGTTGACATCTGAAATAGAAAAAGAAAAAAATAAACTTCTACAGAAATATAATGGCAACCTCAAAATTTAATGTGCTTTTATCTTTTGTATTCTAGAACACATAACCTTCTCCCTAGTCATCAAATGTCTAAATAAGCATGTACTATAAGGAAATGTAATGAGAAAAATTTAGTAGGTATTTATCTTCTGACACTTAAAAATAGGATTACAGATCCAGTCACTAGCTTTGCAATCAAGGCAGTTGTCTTGAGTGATAATTTTCTAAATTATCTCATATTTTATGTAGTATGATCCTGGAGGATCTTTGTCATGGAGTTCTTATAGTACATAAAGAAAATAACCCATTTGCCAGTTAGTGCTTCCTAGGAATTTGGAGTAGCAAAAAAAGAGGATTTGATATAGTAGAAATCTTTTCTTTTCTACTTGAATGTGGCATTATTAGAAGCTGTGAACAAAAGAAACAACAACAACAAAAAGAACCAGCCAGAGTGTCTCTTGTCTCAGATTTAGAGAAGGGGAAGGCAGGGACTCAGTTACATCAAGATAGCAGTTCCTGGTGGCCACATAGCAAGACTTGAGCTTAGCTAGCAGGACAGAGATAAGACCAAGAACTAGATGACAGTCAGTCTAGAGAGTTTTCCAGAGGGGCTGTGGTGAATTGAATGATTCCTCCTAACATAGCACTAGCTTTTCTCATAGAAGTATATATTTGCACTCTCTAATGCAGATGATATACCTCCTCGCCAATGATTTTGCCTTGACCATACAATTTTTTTGGCCAGTGGGCTCTGGGAAGAACTGGCAGTGTGCTATTTCTGAGCCAGTGTCTGAAGAAGTATTGCGTGTTTCTGTTGGCCTCTCTTGCTCTTCGGCTCGCTCTCTCTTTTTAAGTTTGTTTGTTTGTTTGTTTGTTTGTTTAGAGAGAATGAGCAGGGGAGGAAAAGAGACAGTGTGAGACATAATCCCAAGCAGGCTCTGCCCTGTCAGCATGGAGCCCAGTGCGGGGCTTGTACTTATGAACCCATGAGATCATGACCTGAGCCGAAATCAAGAGTTGGACGCTCAACCAACTGAGCCACCCAGGTGCCCCAACTCTTCTGCTATCTATCATGGAATGAGCCTACTGTAGATAGTGTCTAATTCTCAGAAAATAAGCAAATGAAAAACACGCAAAAAATTCTGAACCAGATCTGTAACCTAAAGTATAGCCTCTCAGCCCAAACCATGAACCTATGAGCAAGAAAAAGAAATGTTTGTTTTTGCGGGGTACTGAAGTGTGGGAGAGTTTTATATGCAACATTATTACAGGAGAATCCTGACTTATACAGAGGGTCACCAGAAGGACTTTGATGCCGGATGGCTACAGATAGCCTGTTGAAGACTAAATGAAATAATTCTTGTACCACCAGCAGAAGCCTAGATGAAACCTAACCAGTACATGAATGCTGCCCTTTCCAAGGAGACTGAGGTAAGATTAGATTATGCCATCCAAGTCCTCCCCATCCAAGGCAGCTGGGCAAGCAGTACCTATATAACCTTAGGGACTGGAGGTGACAGGGGACATTTCACCTGATTGCTTGACCCTTCCCTGTTTCCATAAGGTTATAGACTCTTCTACTGCACTTGGACTTCACCTTGACTTCACCTTACAAAGAAAAGCATGGAATGGAGAGTTTGAGAAACTGAGAATTGTTATTCAAGGCAATAAATACTTCTTAAAAAGACTATAACATTACTTAGTTTGGACTTTAAAAATCGGCCTTTTTTAAAAATACCAGCTTTTACTTTTACTTTTATTTTTTAAACATTTTTTTAAATTTGAGTAGAGTTGACACACACAGTTATGTTAGTTTCCAGTGTACAGCATAGTGATTTCACAAGTTTATACATTATGCTTTGCTCACCATAGGTGTAGCTATATATGTCACCATGCAATGCTATTACAATATCATTGGCCATATTCCTTATGTGGTGCTTTTCATTCCTGTGACTTATTCATTCCATAACTGGAAGCCTGTATCTCTCACTCCCCTTCATCCATTTTTCTATCTCCCAACCATGTGGCAACCATCAATTTATTCTTTGTATTTATGCAGCCTTTCAATTTTCTTGGTTGCTTGTTTGTTTTTCCTGATAACCACAAATTTGTAGGTAGGAGGGAAACTAGTGTGGTTATAAGCTTAGAAAAGAATTTTTTCTCTATTTAATTGAGTTGTAAATTGAATGAAGACTAGTTAAGGTGGTCTGTAAAGGTTTCAAGGGGAAGTGTGATATTAGTAGGATTATGGAAAAAATGGGGAAAGATAAAGTTCAGCAAAAGATGATTGGGTTAAGTCTCAATTTTATTCCCTTTTTATCTGTATCTCGTGCTTACATATGCTCTGTGGTTGTTGTGAAGAAGGAAAATCTCGCAAAGCCCAGTTTAGTTTTTGAATTCAAGGGAAAATAATATCATAACTTAAATTCCTTTGTTGGTACCTAAGAATTTTTAAAATTTTGGCCTTATCACATAAGAGTGAAGAGCTAGCGGCACCTGGGTGGCTCAGTCTGTTAAGCGACTGACCAGCTCTTGATCTCGACTCAGGTCATGATCTCGACTCAGGTCATGATCTCAGGGTTCCTGGGATCAAGCACCGCATCAGGCTGCATGCTGACAATACGGAGCCTTCTTGGGTTTCTCTCTCTCCCTCCCTCTGCCCCTTGCTCACGCATGCTCTCTCCCTCTCTCAAATAAATAAAACTTAAATAAAAAAGAGTGAACAGCTGAGTAAAAACATGCAAATGAGTGTAATTTGTCTTTAACTTAAAGTTCCTGTACATTTAAATACCACTTTTCTAGATAAACTATTTCCATGAAGGTTAAAAGGCAAAGAAAAAAACAACCATTGTAACGTTATTAATTTTCTGAGAAATCAGTAGCAATGGAACCTTTTGTACTTAGAGTGTACTGTTCTTGCTACGTAAATCTCTAATAATTCAACTGTCACCATTCCAATTATTTCTGTTTACTTTAACTGAATTACAGAAGACATTGATATGCTCATGAAATTTGTAAAATATGCACACAGATAAAAAGCATTTGCTTTTTAAAAATGTATCTTTTGGCATTTTTTAAAAATCAACAATACCTTTTTATGGATTGAGTAGGGTTGTGGATAAATTTTATAATTTTGTTACCTACAATATTATTGACCCTTAGTCTGTTATGTGTAATATTCAAATACTGAACGATCTTAATTTATTACAAATATCTACAATGGGCAATGGAGATTTCCTGTTCCTGTAGATTATAAAACAAAAGCATAAGGGGCTGATTTCATTTATTTCAAGACTACTGATTTCCAGTCCTTCTCTGCTAACTTTAAAAAAGTCACAATAGAGATTCATTTATTTTTATTAAAAATGATAAATCTTAAAGTATATTCTCTCTTTAGGGCTTTTAGATTTTACCTCTTTACATGCTTTTCATAGTTCAGTGAAATATTTCTATGGAAATAATAGTGACAATAGCAGTTGGAACCAGATTAGAAATACAAGTGGTTCCTCCACAGGAAGATGCCTCAGAGGTTTGAAGATTGTAGATTCTGTGCATAGATTTTTAGTAAAACATTTTCACTACCTCTGTGTTTGAAAAACATAATAGATAAATATCCCTGACATTACATATATTCATTGATTTTTCAGCACTACTGCATGGGATGCTGCAGTGATTTACAAAACTATCCCTGCAGATAGAACCTGAAAGGTAAAGTTCCTTACTCTTAGTTTCTCAATAAACATTTTAAATCATGAGTCTCAAAAATATCATCGTACTTTCTAGCCCTGATCACAAAACTAAAATTTCTTATGAAGACACCATCGCATTACTTAAAATTATATTGTACAAGTAATAATTTAATAACTTATTGGAAGAGATACATAGCCTTTCTGCCCTCTGGTTTTTGTAAAAAAAAATTTATTTAGATTTGTCCTTGAAATTGACACATCGAAAACACATCTTTAAAAATACAAAATCACCACTCCTTGCAGAAGACCAAGACTGTAAACTTCACGTAGCTTTCTCTGAATTTAGTCTTCCCTGCAAGTACATGTGCACTGTAATTCTCTGGGACAAGTTACAGATTTATAATTGTGTGGTATTGTAAAACTCTCAATTCCTTGTCAAGGAGTTGCCCTCCAGACTCTGGTTTTGGTGGATTTATTCAGTTTTGTCCAACAGAGACACTATGGTAGTTCATCTCTTGGGCCTTGGTTTCCCCACATAGAAAGGCAGTGCTCCTTTGTTGCAAAAAGCCCAGGTAAATGCTCCTCCAAGGCACCACTGCTACAGGTGCTAAACGTGAGCAATGCTCATGTTTTCACATTGATTTTTTTTCAGGTGCATTACACGATTGTGTTCAAAATGTTTGCCATATAGTGGCTTCTTTAATTTGATACCAAGTCAAAGTAAATAATGGAGACTTTTAAAAAATCATTTTAGATTTTGCCAAGTTTTTACAAAGTGGAATAAAATTCCTTTTTGTTAACCAAGAAAGGTTCACACAGGGTAGCTACGGTAAAAAACTTTGTCACTTATGACCACTACTGGTTAAACATTCAACACAAGTTCATGTGGTCTTATGACTTCAGTAAAGTCATAAGACTTTATTGTCCTAAGTATGACTTAGGTAAAGTGAAAATTACCATGTGAAAGCTGAAATGTTAAAACAACAACAAAACTAAACCGTGTAACTTTTAAATAGATCAACATAACTACTAAAATTAAACTTTTAATAAATGACAAATTTAACATGTTTTTTATAACGAGGCTCTAGATTTTAACATAATTCTAGTGTGGTGGGTTTTTGTTTTTTGTGGGTTTTTTTTTTTTTTTGCATTCTTGTAAGTCACACTCACTTTCAGTAATATATTACTTTAGGTCCATTTCCATGATATCATGGCTTATTCTTTGGAGTTGCACAAAAGGAAAAGCCTTTCAATTCCTTTAGAAATAATATGCAAAGGGAGGTCCAGCACACACACACACACACACACACACACACAGTTAGTAAAAAAGAAATTCTGAAATTCTGTCAAATGTCATATGTTTGTTCATGGAAGTAGACATGGGAGCGATTGAAAGTGCCTTGAAATCTACCTGCCATTTACTCTTCTTTGGTTTATTTGTTCCATCATTACTTCACATATTTCCTTTCATGTAACTTCGGACATCTTATATGTTATTTCTACACTTTTTCTTTCACATATCTTAAAAGCATTTCAAATGCTGTGTGATCAATGTCAACATCTCTGAAACTTTCTTCTCTTATGCATTCTGATGAAGGCATTCTCATTACGCGCGTCAAAATGAATTTAAGAATTTTAACTGTCTTCAGATTTTGTGTTTGTCTCTGTATGGGTGTGTATGTGCGTGTATGTGTACATACATGTATAAATACCCAGACAGACCTTCCCATGAAATATAGTATTGTGAGTGTGAGATATGTTTAGAAATCTCATACATAGATTATCGGTCAGATTGTGGAGATATTCGATGCAGAAAAGATGTTAGCTCAGCATAATGAATATGTCTGCCAGCCATTTTTATAATGACTTGCTGCAGTTTTTATTGTCTGACAAACCGTATGCTGTGCTGTACCGTGAGCTTTCTTGTTCGACATAATAAAAAATGATGCAACGTATCCCTAGAAGTCTAGCTGGATGAAAAGAAGGCAGCAGAGTGCTGCTTCTGCCAATAGTTTGGTTGCATATTCTGCTGAAATTATTCTGCAGGTGATAAATACACAATTACCATCATTTGTAATGCACTCTTCATTATCTCTAGTAAAGACATTGTTCAGATGTAGAGCTTTTAAATGTATTCGTACACCTAAAATTTCTTTACACATATTTAATAAACCACCAGGTGTGTCTGAATATTTTGAGATGAAAATATTTACCTATATTTAGAGGGCCGTGAAATAACTTACTTTTGGTTTGTTAATTTATTGCTATATTTCATGTGACTTTTTAAAAAATTTGCTCATCAGGGAAATAATGTTTCAAAGGATAAAATGTTCCAGTGACTTAATAGTTAAGGACATCAATACTACATTAAAGATTTAGATTTAATATGAGTTATCATTTTCAATTTAGCATTTCCATCTATATGAAAAGATCTATGCTTAGTTTTAATAAGAATGTATTAATATAAGGTCTATAAAGTACACTGGGCAGGAGTCTTGTACAATAGAACTGCATGGTATGTATATTCACTTTGGTGATAAATGCTTCGTTCCTTCTTTAGAGGATTATTAAAAGCGTTCTCTGGAGGAATAAAATGGTGGAAGTCACACATTTAATAGCTCAGGTACAAAGAGTCAGATTGTGCCAGTTGGCAAAAGTTAGCAGGAAGCTGTCACAATAAATGGCAGCAGCTGCTCATAGTTCTAAAGAGTATGTCCCAGTCAGAACTGAAAACTGATGGCATCTACATTAATACTACCTTAATGGCCCATCTGCTGCTCCATAGGGTCCCTAGCTGCTGTATGGAGTCATAGGCATTTGACAGGCAGTCTCTGTATGCCAGACGCACATTGTGCCAAATGTTTTAGGCTGCTTCATCTCGTTCTGATCTGTCAAATTCTCCCTACTCATTTATCAGGCAAGGAGTTATGAGGGTTTTTCTTTTCTCCACATCATTGGCTTTCAATGTTGGGGCAGCTAAGAATTTGGAAGGCAAACTACTTTGGTTATTATTATTTTTTTTTCTAATTGACAATGCAAGGCAAAGTTGTCTGATATACTGTACTGTAGTGGGTAGGTTAACAAAGCGCTGAGACAAGCAAGCCCTGTGGAGAAATCAATCGTGGACGTTTTAAAATGCAGTGCTGCATAAATATGTTTTTGTGATTGTATTGGGGAAAATAGTACATTTTTCTGTAGAGCCTTATTAGCTGGGCAGATATGAGAGCTTACGTTTAGGTTGTTGAGATATAAAAATACTAATACTGGAACACTGTTAAGATATGTTGATAGGAAATAGAAAGTTAGCATTTAAAAACATTTCTTAAACTTCTGTTTTTGAAACGGACCATATTTTACACAGTTGGGTCAAACAGGTATAAATAAGGGTGTGTTTTATAGCAGTTGATTAAATTTTTCAGAAATAATATTGTTCAACATTGAGGATAAAGCATTGCTTATTTTAATTATACTGAAATGATCAGGGCAGTGCAATTCATGTGTCATTGGGTAAATACTGGCTAATATATAATCAGACTTATAATACTTTTTACATCAGAAATTGGAAAACTTCCTTTTTGAAAAAAATCTCTAGATGGTGGGGTCGAGCATTACTTTTGAATTAAAACATATGGTTTTGCTTATTTGAGGGATCAGTTGCAAAATGGTTGCCAAACATATACATTTTAGAAGACCTACCTGCTTTCTGATAAAGACTGTTAACAGATAAACCCTGGTTTCCCCAGTTTTTACTGGGATCTCCCTAGCTTACCTGACTTAGTATGTTCCCCACACAAAATTGTTCCATATTTGCCAGAGTTCTTCACTGTTCATAAATATGAGGGGTTATATGTGTTTCTTGGTGATTATTCTTTCTTTTTCTCCCCCTCTGTCTCTTTTTGTTGCCAGTTTCTTGAGTTAGCAGCTTTTTGGTCCTACCTGATTGTTTTAAGAATTTATTAAAAATCCACAAAAATAAATTTTTTAAAAATCCACAAAAATAACCCTATTAATTGGGTGTAATTAAGCTAGATATGTCACATGTTGTGGTATTCAAACAAGAATATAGGTGGAACTGTTAGTTATTTTATTCCAGGTTCCAGTGGCTCTCCTAATCACAATCATCAATATTAATAATAATTCAAAAAGCAACTATTAAAATATGTTGGTGTGTTTTCTTAGAAACATAATTAACTTGCCTTGAAGACTAATAGATCATGTGTAAATGGTGGATCTTAACGCAACTGTGTATGTGTGTGAGAGAGAGAGAGAGAGAGAGAGAGAGACTGGGCATATGATGTAAAGTAATAAGGAATGTTTTTGGTGGGTTCACATGTTTAATTATTGTTAATGTTTTCTTAATCTGTGAGTAGTTGCTATTTTAATATACACATTAAAGATATACAACGGTCAACAACGTTTAATACACTGCTTTTAGGAATCCTTAAGATTTCTTAATTTATTTCTACTTTGAAATAGACTCAATATTACAGTGACTGTTAACCAATGTACCAGTATAATTAAAATCTCAAATAAGTACTGAAATCAATTTGAAATTCACACTCTTAACTATTGTGACAGCACATCTTAGACATATTCTCTGGGCAGGTATATAGCACAGAAACCTTTGGTAAAGGGTCAGATACATCCCTATTTTCTTTTTACATGGCCCTGCATCACTGATTTTCATCGGCATTTGAGAAGCTTCTAGAATGAACAGCATAATTGTTGGTATTTAGAATATTCTAGAGACTGTGTTAGAAACAGTATGCATTGTGTTCAATCTGTATAGCCCTGTGAAGAAAGTATCACTTATGATAATCATATACAGAAGCTGAATCTTTGGAATAGTAAATGTTTTACCCAGTCACAATGAGATTGAGCTGAACTTGAACTGTATCTATGAGAAGTGAGGATTATATTGTGTCTTTATTTACAGTCACGTTTTGAAAAGGTAAAATATCAGGCATAGTAGGGATATCCTAAAGAAAGCAGGACTGAGAGAAGCAGTGTGTCTTGAGAATGGGCTCACCATAAAAGGATTCTGGCAGAAACAGTGAACCCAGGGGTAAGGCCCATACATCAGAGGGGGGAACTAGTTCTGATACAGCATCTTGCCGACAGCAGAGCTCATCATAACCCACCATCTCTTGACAACTGTAGGTTCTTGGGGAATGGTTTTGCTTGTGGGTTAGAAAGGCTACAAATCTTTGGGATCTGGGCCACTTTGCTTGTGGGATAGCTCTCAATGAAATGTAATACAAAAAGACAGAGAGTGATGCATCTCAGTCTGATGTAAGTGGCAGTAATGATAAATTTGCAGTGTAAATAACATCCAGTTGGCTTCAGCAATTGCTTATGAATTACCACTGAAGTATCTGGCCCAGAAAAATACCCCTCAGCTTTAGCTTTTCATACTGGAGAGAAGAGTGTCCAACAAACAGCTTGATTTGTGGAGGCAGGTAAGCAGACAAGGAAATTTGAAAAATTAGAGATTAAAAAAAAAACACACAGAAGAGAGAAGTCCACTTGCAAGGCAAATAAATGAAAGTACCACCGAGATTTGAGATATTAATGTAAATTGCCTTCATTGGTTCACAAAAACATTTGATGCTTGAGGTGGTAGAATTCATGTTTTTGGTCCTTGTTGTAAGAGTTAATTCTTCTACAGATACCTTAGCATAATTTCAGTAGACTGGAGATATGGAAGGTGGACATCGTGTTTCCACATGACAAGGACTAACATGTAGGAAGGAATCCAAAGTAGTCGGTAGTCTTTAACATTACTATTATTGGAGTAGAAGGTTTTTTCCCCAGAATTTTATCTAGGACTTTGGGTACATGCATTATTTTTGCAGAAAAAGAAATAAAAAGAGCAAAGAAACAAAAATTATAGGAAATCCGGAGACAGAAAAAATAAACAATGAAAAATCATTCTCTAACCTGTTCATAGCTCGATTTTGATGTGACCATTTCTCACGGTGGTTTCCCTGCAACATTTTCCACTTAGGGCTTTTCTCTCTCTCTCTCTCTCTTTCTTTTACTTTTAATTACTGGAAAGGCTATATCCACGTAAGACCTTTTTACAGATGTTTTATAAGATCTTTTTCTTTGTCATGTCCATGAGATCATATTACTTATATGTTACAAATATTCTCATCTAGAATAATAAAGAAGGTGATAGCAACATAATGGCTCACTATTCCCAGCTAGGCATGTTGACAATATCCCATACTGACAGGTTTGCTGTTGAAGAATCTTCTAGGGAGTACTGAATTTGTCTTAAAACACAATCCTGAAAATAAAAGAATAAATGTGTAAGAGAAGTAACAGAGTTGGCCTTAACAGGAAAAAAATATCTTGAAAGAAAGTGCCTTCAGATTTATTTTTGAAGCAGTTATGTTGCAAATAGAATTATAAGGGAGGCTAAGTTGTTCTCATGTGCCCTTCTAGTACTTCTACTGGGATCCTGTCTGCCATTTGCTCCTATAAATTCAATTTCCTCATTCAGACTGAACTTATCTAGGGCTCTAACATGGCATAGTATGTCTTATGAACGTGGCTAGATTTTGTAAGACTCTGTGGGTTAGTTTATTTGTTTAGTTGTGTGTGTGTATATGTGTGTGTATATTTCTTCATTTTGGTGGTAATCAATTACAAATTTTTTAATCAGGTAAACTCATTCTTATTGTGTAGCTACAACCAATACCAACCAATATTGTGTAGCTACAACCAGACTCTCAAGATAGTCTGCTGTAATAGCTAAAACCAATTTAACTTTTATAAATGTTAATCAATAAATGTTAATCAATAAATGTATAATAGACTCAAGGATTTCTGGAGGAGGTGGACTCTTAGTGGCAAATTGATATTAGCCTTTCTAAAAGGCATTTTCCTTTTTTAAAATATGAAGTTTATTGTCAAATTGGTTTCCATACAACACCCAGTGCTAATCCCAACAGGTGCCCTCCTCAATGCCCATCACCCACTTTCCCCTCCCCCCCCCACCATCAACCCTCAGTTTATTCTCAGTATTTAAGAGTCTCTTATGGTTTGCCTCCTTCCCTCTCTGTAACTTGCCCCCCCCCTTCTCCTCCCCCCTGGTCTTCTGTTGAGTTTCTCAGGATCCACATATGAGTGAAAACATATGGTATCTGTCTTTCTCTGCCTGACTTATTTCACTTAGCATAACACTCTCCAGTTCCATCCACATTGCTACAAATGGTAAAAGGCATTTTTCTATACATTCTTGGTAACTGAGCCCTGATTTGTTCATGTAGTATCTTTGTCTTTCAAAAAATCCTGGGACCTCCACAACTACCATGGTTGAATCTCAGTTTGTCCAAAGTATTACAAATGGTTTCATTATTCTTACCAAATGATTGATTTAGAGACGGAAGCTTTACCCAAATTAATCTGTGGAGGTTTAGGTTGATATACCAAACCTGATTTAACAGAAAGTTAGAAAAAAAATTGTGTCATTGACCTAACTGAGCTACTAAAACACCAAAGCTAAAAAAACCCACTTGAATAATTTTTTTAGATGAATAAGCTACTTACTATGTAAGCATTTTTGAATTGAGTACTCACTTGCTACCAACTGAAGTTATTCTAGCTGATGTTGTCCTTTTACATGAGAATTTATGACAAAACATACAGCAGTGAGTTGGTTTGAGTGCCTGAGTCTAGTCAGAGAAGGTTTACATAAGAGTTGAAACTGAGGAAAACAGGTTGGAATTAGTCTACAAGGGTTTTAAACTCGTTTTAGGCATCTGACTGGCATCATGTAGACAAGGGGGAAGTAGTGTCTTGGCAACATTGGTCTTGATTTTGTGGCAATGCCTGTAATCTGTTGGAGGAGAAAGGCACTGAGTGTAGAAAATGAAACAGGAGTCCAGGTGTGAAGCAGTGAGAGCTAGAGAAGTGGTCATGGTGAAAAGGAAGGAAGAGAAGTCTGAGAGAAGAGAGAAATCCAGAAGAGAATTGGTGCACTCAGTGGCTGATTAAATACAGGGGGTGCAAATATGGATGCGGCAATGGCTGCTCTGAGTTTTGAGCCTGAGTAAATGAAAGCATAGGTGCGTTAATTGAAAACAGGTCAATCAAAAAATGAAGTTAATTTTGAGAGAGAGAAATCAAATTGAATTTAAGATAATAGTGAGGCATTCAAAAAAATATCTATTATGCTGCTAGATATTCAGAACTGTCCTTTAAGATGAGGATTTCAGACTGAGTTGAGCTGTATTTTTGTATTCAGAAACTACTTTTTTAATGTAAAAACCATACCTTTCCTTCCACATGGTTTGGGAATCTCAGTAGGAACTCACACTTGGTTAGCAGTTGGAATAAATGTCTGAAATTCCTATGTTGTAAATTTTAGTTCCTCTTTATTATATAGTAGCTAATTTGTTCTTAAATAGGTGATAATAGAGATTGAACTCTTAAAATAGAGACTATTCTGTCATTACAGTATGCTTTAAAAAACTATAGACTATAGGAGTGAAGAAAAATAAACTGGAGAGAAAGGTTTTTGTGCGTGTGTGTGTGTGTGTGTGTGTGTGTGTCTGTGTGTGTGTGTTTGTACATGCATATGTGTAATCATCGTAACACAGCCACATGGGAAAAAAAGAAACATAATGCCTATATTTATTAACTCGGGTAAATTGAGTGACTGTTTTTTGACAAGAAAAAAGAGAGAAGAATCTTTCTTCCCCCTTGCTCTACTTGGTAATACCCATTGTAATAAGAGAGGGTACAGGGAAAAACATTTTTCTACAAGAAGTCATAGTCAACAAATCTGAGAATAATCAGATATGTCAACAAATATGAGATGCTCAAATTCCTGGTTACAGCATTCATTTTTTAAAAAGGGATCTGAGAGTCACCTAAGAGGCACAATCGGTTGAGCACCAGACTATTTATTTCAGCGAGTTCATGATCCCAGGGTTGTGGGATCAGGCCCTTGTGGGGCTCTCCACTGAGCCTGGAGCCTGCTTAAGAATCTCCTCTGTCTCTCTGTCTCTCTGTCTCTCTGTCCTTCTCCCCCACTATGTTCTCTCTCTCTCTAAAATTAAACAAATAATAAAATATAATGGGATCTGAAAAAACACTAAGAACAACATCAGTGTAGCTATATGGTAACACAGAAAGGACATGGAAGAGAAATCAGACAGCCTGTGACTTGGTTCGCTTGGTAGCACATTGGAGAAACTCAATATATGTTGACCAGTTCAATGCAGTGACTACATCTGAATGTGGTTTGAAGAGTCATAGGCAGCACAGTTCAACACGAGACTGTTAGAATTGATACACATTTGTCATGCTAAAGATCTGAAGCCCAGTCTCTGTCATGCCAGTTTCCACCCCCTGCCCAATGGGAATAGCACATTTTCTAATACATATAAATATGTATATAATATATAATATAATAATTATTATAATTATAATTATTTTAGATTATAGTTTTAAATTTTGCTCTACTCATTTTGTTTTTCTCCTTTAAGGACTCAGGTGATATGAATATTATTCCTTCTTTGCTGGTCTTCCATTTGTACTACCTTCTAACCTTTTTACTCTTCATTATATCATTTTTATTTTCTTGGTTGCTTTCTTGTTTGTCTTCTGGGCCCCTTATTCAATTTCTGTTTGAATCTTTCACCTTTAGGCACCTTGCAATTTGTTCTTTATTTCTGAATTAATGTTGCTTTTTGTTTTTCCATTTCTTCCTGAATTCAATCAACTTTTTTTTCATTTCTCCCTATTTATGTCTGTTTCTGTTTATTGTATTTGGATTTCTTTTTTTTTTTTAACTTGTTTTATTTTTTTATTTGTTTAAATTTACATCCAAATTAGTTAGCATATAGTGAAACAATGATTTCAGGAGTAGATTCCTTAATGTCCCTTACGCATTTAGCCCACCCCCCCCACAACAAACCCCAGTTTGTTCTCCATATTTATGAGTCTCTTCTGTTTTGTCCCCCTCCCTGTTTTTATGTTATTTTTGTCACCTTTCCTTTATGTTCATCTGTTTTGTTTCTTAAAGTCCTCATATGAGTGAACTCATATGATTTTTGTCTTTCTCTGACTGACTAATTTCACTTAGCATAATACTCTCCAGTTCCATCCATGTAGTTGCAAATGGCAAGATTTCATTCTTTTTGTTTGCCGAGTAATACTCCATTGACTGTGTGTGTGTGTGTGTGTGTATATATACACACACACACACACACACACACACATATATATACATATACATACACATATACACATATATATGTGTGTGTGTGTGTATATATATATATACAAACAAAAAGATATATATATCTCTATATATAAATATCTTTATATATATCTTTATATATATCTCTATATATAAATATCTTTATATATATCTTTATATATATATATATATATATATCTTTATCTTTATATATGTGTGTGTGTATATATATATACACACACACACACACATATATATATATATATATATATATATATATATATATATATATACCACATCTTCTTTATCATTAATCCATCGATGGACATTTGGGCTCTTTCCATACTTTGGCTATTGTTGGTAGTGCTGCTATAAACATGGGGGTGCATGTGTCCCTTCGAAACAGCACACCTGTATCCTGTGGATAAATGCCTAGTAGTGCAATTGCTGGGTCGTAGGGTAGTTCTATTTTTAGTTTTTTGAGGAGCCTCCATACTGTTTTCCAGAGTGGCTGCACCAGCTTGTATTGCCACCAAGAATGCAAAAGAGATCTTCTTTCTCCGCATCCTCGCCAACATCTGTTGTTGCCTGAGTTGTTAATGTTAGCCATTCTGGCAGGTGTAAGGTGATATCTCATTGTGGTTTTGATTTGTATTTCCCTGATGATGAGTGATGAGCATTTTTTCAGGTGTCGGTTTGCCATCTGGATGTCTTCTTTGGAGAAGTGTCTATTCATGTCTTTTGCCCATTTCTTCACTGGATTATTTGCTTTTTGGGTGTTGAGTTTGAGAAGTTCTTTATAGATTTTGGATACTAACCCTTTATCTGATATGTCACTTGCAAATATCTTCTCCCATTCCATTGGTTGTCTTTTAGGTTTGCTGATTGTTTCCTTCGCTGTGCAGAAGCTTTCTATTTGATGAGGTCCCAGTAGTTCATTTTTGCTTTTGTTTCCCTTGTCTCTGGAGACGTGTTGAGTAAGAAGGTGCTGCGGCCAAGATCAAAGAGGTTTTTGCCTGCTTTCTCCTCGAGGATTTTAATGGTTTCCTGTCTTACATTGAGGTCTTTCATCCATTTTGAGTTTATGTTTGTGTGTGGTGTAAGAAAGTTGTCCAGTTTCATTCTTCTACATGTTGCTGTCCAGTTTTCCCAGCACCACTTGCTGAAGAGACTGTCTTTATTCCATTGGATATTCTTTCCTGCTTTGTCAAAGATTAGTTGGCCATGCGTTTGTGGGTCCATTTCTGTGTTCTCTATTCTGTTCCATTGATCTGAGTGTCTGTTCTTGTGCCAGTACCATACGTCTTGATGATTACAGCTTTGTAGTATAGCTTGAAGTCTGGGATTGTGATGCCTCCTGCTTTGGTTTTCTTTTTCAAGATTGCTTTGTCTATTCGGGGCCTTTTCTGGTTTCATACAAATTTTAGGATTATTTGCTCTAGCTCTGTGAAGAATGCTGGTGTTATTTTGATAGGTATTGAATTGAATATGTAGATTGCTTTGGGTAGTATCGACATTTTAACAATATTTTTTCTTCCTATCCAGGAGCATGGAATATTTTTCCATTTTTTTGTGTCTTCTTCAATTTCTTTTGTAAGCTTTCTATCATTTTCAGTGTATAGATTTTTCACCTCTTTGGTTAGATTAATTCCTAGGTTTTTTATGGTGTTTTGTGCAACTGTAAATGGGATTGATTCGTTGATTTCTCTTTCTGTCACTTCATTGTTGGTGTATAGGCATGCAACCGATTTCTGTGCGTTGATTTTATATCCTGCAACTTTGCTGAATTCATGAGTCAATTCTCACAGTTTTTTGGTGGAATCTTTTGGGTTTTCCATATAGAGTATCATGTCATCCGCAAAGAATCAAAATTTGACCTCCTCCTGGCCAATTTGGATGCCTTTTATTTCTTTGTGTTGTCTGATTGCAGAGGCTAAGGCTTCCAATACTATGTTGAATAACAGTGGCAAGAGTGGACATCCCTGTCTTGTTCCTGACCTTAGGGGAAAGCTCTCAGTTTTTCCCCATTGAGGATTATATTAGCGTTGGGTTGTTCATATATGGCTCTTATGATCTCGAGGTATGCTCATTCTGTCCTTATCTTCTTGAGGGTTTTTATCAAGAAAGGATGCTGTATTTTGTCAAATGCTTTCTCTGCATCTCTTGAGAGGATCATATGGTTCTTGTCCTTTCTTTTATTGATGTGATGAATCACATTAATTGTTTTGCAGATATTGAACCAGCCCTGCATCCCAGGTATAAATCCCAATTGGTCGTGGTGAATAATTTTTTAAATGTATTGTTGGATCTGGTTGGCTAATATCTTGTTGAAGATTTTTGCATCTATGTTCATCAGGGAAATTGGTCTATATTTCTCCTTTTTAGTGGGGTCTCTGTCTGGTTTTGGAATCGAGGTAATGCTGGCTTCATAGAAAGAGGTTGGAAGTAATGTAAGTTGTTTTTTCATATCCTCAAATGCAGGATTGAGTATTTTAATCACACTTGGAATGGGGATTTTTTGTTTTCTTCTGCTTCCAGTTTTTTTTTCAGGAGGAGGGTTTTTAATTAGTTGGTCTATGTGACACTTTGCTTCCTGATATTTTGCAATAATGTAACTTACAGAGCTTCATTTGTTCACTTTTGTGATATTGGGGTATTTAACAAGTCATTCCAATCTATTAGAGCACAGTCTGGGTACTTTGTCTTTTTGTTTGTTTCTCCTTCTCCTCACCATCCTGCCCCCCCCCCCCCCCTTCTTCTTCTTCTTTGAATTGGTATGGTTGGGGCAGGGTTTGAAGCAAGCAAAAGCATATCTAAAAAAATTTTATAAATAGCAGGCCTCCTTCCTTTTTGGTTGCTGAATTGGCTAAATTTGTTTTTATGTGGGAAATAGATGAAAATGATTTTACTCTAGCTGCATAAATTTAGAGATATATACCTCTTTTTTTTTTTTTTTTTTTGCATTCCCCCTTCATCACCCAGCTGCTAAGGTGTGATTTTCCCATTCTTCTTTGTTCTGTTTTATTCACCAGAAGCTATGTATTTTGAAAAGCTTTAAATTGAGTCCTTCTTTTTAAAATCACATGTTCTTTGGGGAGTATGGGTGGCTCAGTTGGTTAAGTGTCTGCCTCTTGATTTCAGCTCAGATCATTATCTCAGAGTTTGTGGGCTTGAGCCCCACATGAGGCTCTGAGCTGACAGTGCAGAGCCTGCTTGGGATCTCTCTCTGTCTCTCTCTGTCTCTGTCTGTCTCTCTGCCCCTCCCTCACTTGCACTCTTTCTTTCTCAAATAAATAAATATTATACACACACAGACACAGTCACACACACACCCACACACCCACACATATATCACATATTCTTTGTAATTATTTCCCTATGGTCCATGCTGTGAACTGCCTGAACACTTGAAATACTTTTAGATATAAGGTAGAATTAATTTTCCTGACCTTTGTTTTGATCTCCTTAGTCCCCTTCACTAATTCCCTCTATTTTTCTCCCTGAACTTTTTCAGTCTGCCTTCATTTGCCTCAAGCTTTGCTACAGGGCAACAGAGTAGAGATGGAATGAGAGCGGGAGAGACCGTGTGCAGAGATTTGGTGATTCCTCTCTTTATTACTTGCATTTATTTTGACGTTTCAGTATTACCTACTTTGGTTGGTGTTGAGGACATAGTTTTGTGTAGAATTTAATTTTCTCCTCTTGTTTATTATTGTTTGGGGCAACATTAGGAGCGAGGAAGCTATGTAGCTGCCACTGTCTTTGGCCTTCCAGAAACAATGGACTTTTACATAGAACTGTTATGAACATTTGTGTACAAGTTTTATTTATTTATTTTTTTTGTGGTTGTATATTTTGATTCCTCTTGAATAAATAGAGGTGGAATTGCTGGGTCATAAAATAGATATACATTTACGTTTTAAAGAAATTGTCTAAGAGTACTCCCAAGTGGTTGTACAGCTTGGCTCTCCCACTTACAGTAGGGAGAATTGTATATTCTTTTGATACAGATATAAGAGCAGATTGAAAATATTCCATGATTTTCTATTGCAGTTGAGAAGTCAGCTGTCCATTTCATTGTTTTCTTTCATTGGATTTTTATTTTATCTCTGGTTACATTTAATACCTTCTTTTTGTCTTTGATGGTCTGTAATTTCACCAAGATACAGATGTGATTATTTTCATACATAATGCTTGAGGTTCATTTGGCTTTCTTGGTCTCAGGTTAATGCTTTCTCATAGCCGGAAAAATTCTACAGCATCATCTCTGATAATTGCCTCATCTCTTTATTCTCCTATTTTTTTTTTCAAAAACTCCAAGTACTAGTATGTTAGATCATCTTTAATCGTGTTTAAAATTTTCCATTTATTGGTTTCTTTGAATGTTTATTTTGCATAATTGTTTGGATCTGTGTTTCAATTCAGCAATTCTCATTTCACTAATGACTGTTATGCTCTTTAATATGTTCAGTTAGTTTTACACTTTAATTATATTTTACATTTTGTGTCATATTTTGTTCATTTTCAGTATGATTAGGGACCCTTAATGGACTCATTCCTTGCTTGTGTTTTTAAGCTGATCTTTTATTTCTTTCTGTACATAACCATGTTTATTTCATATTTGATTGCTGATAATTTTAATATCTAAAGTCTTCAGGGGTATTATTCTGCTTTTAGTCAATTCTCTTAGAAAGCATTCATGGTGCCTTTTTTCCATGTGTGTTTCGTGATTTTTTTCTTTTTTACTTTACTTTTCTGGTCTTTCTTTTCTTGTCTTTCTTTTCTTTCTTTCTTTCTTCTTTCTTTCTTTCTTCTTTCTTTCTTTCTTTCTTTCTTTCTTTCTTTCTTTCTATTTGTGTAAATGTAAGCTACTTATTTACCTTAGAATTTTTTGCATGCATATTCATTCTTGCTGGCTTAAAATTATATTCTTCCAAGAAGATTTATGCTGGCTTCTGTTGATTTCCCCCTAACCAAACAACAGCCACTAAAAATTAAATTTTCCTCATGACGTTTTTCAGACAATAGTTACCACACGATAGTATGATTAGAACAAATACTTAAGTGGGAAATTTTGTTTTTTTTGTTACCTTCACTTACTGCCAGGGTTGAGGCAGGCAGTTTTTCTTGTTCGTCTTTTCTCTGTGGCAACTTCATTTTGCTTCACCATTACAGTGTTGGTGTGTCTGCTCAGGTCTCATTTTATGATGAGGATGAAATCTTACTATTCCCTAGTATAGCAGTTTCTAGGCTTTATATCCTGTTCCTCACCCTGTGCAGCCATTAGTGGGAAATTGAAGAAATCTGGATTTGGCAACATATGTTATGGAAAGATGTAGCTCACTAGGTTACTCTTTTCACTATTTTTTCCCACTGTGAATTTTTTTATTACATTTTAATTTTTTTCCAAAATTTTTATTACTCATTTCAGTAGATTATATCTGGTCGATTGTTCAGAGTATCTTGTCTGCCATTCTGTTAGGTCTGAGAATATGATGCTATTTTAAGTGACTATTGAAACACTAGTGGAGGAGTCTAGATAGGACAATGAACTAGATACTTCTACAGATACAGGAGTAAGAGAAAGTTTGATTCTTCCCAGAGCCTTGGAGAAAAATAACTAAATAAATATGCTTCAAAATTCAGATATATTCCATTTAGCACTATGTTTACATTGACAATCTATACTCATTTGAAAACATATTAAAAAGAATATAAAATACCAGTGTCTCCATGATACTCAGCTATTTCTACCAAAAAAAAATCAGAGACACAAAGAGATTAATCCCAATTTAAGTTAAAATATTAACCATAATGATCTCAAAGTTATACAGTGGCAATATTTTTTCAATCTAACTATCAATAACTCTAGAGACAAAACACAAGCAAAAACGTTTGCTAGGTAGAAGATTAAAATACCACCTTTAAAAATTGTAAGCTGTTCAAGAGGTTAATTTGTTTAGAAATGATTAAAAAATGGCAATAATGTTTTTAATAATGAAGAATTGATACCAGATGGTAATAAAATTGATATATCTTAGTATAATAGAGAAATTAACAAGGTAAAGAATAATTAACTTTTTTAAACCAGGACCATTTTGTATATGAAATTTAACAGTTTTAACAGGTTTAATTTTTATTTGCAGATAGTTTTTAAAATTTTTGATTTGTATGGTTCTAGTTGATTTAAATAAAACCAAACTCTATTGGTATATACCTATTATAAAATCTGACAAAAATTTGGGAATATATTAAAAACTGTATGGTATTAATTTAGGGATTTGGACAAGCAATGCCAACAGTCTCAGTCAATTGGCAATAGGACATACTGCCTTCTAGAACATAAACCTTTTCTCTGAATATGTAAAGTACCTCTTAAAGTCTTTATTTTCTTGTAAAATAAAGGCACATAAAGACATTTTAATTCTTTAAAAGTGCTAAAGTTTAATGTTCTTAAACTAAGTGGTAAGAGCCAGAGATTGGAGCCTGTTTCATATATAATTCATAAATCCATGTACATACTTGAGTAGTTTTTTGTTTATTTAAATACTCCTTCCCACTGAGAGTCAAGAACCTTGTTTATTTTGGTATCGTTAGGTTCTACCTCAGCGTTTGGCAACTTCAGGTGCTCAACAAGATTACTAAATGAATAGTTTAGGAGACTGGAATTTTTGAGTGTCTGAAAGTTTATAAGGTACATATTTTCAAAGTTTTCACATGTATACATGCCTCCATATTTTATACATATGAACACCTTCAATTCTAAATGTCTCTATGGAAATGGTATATACACAAACTTCACCCTTCTTTGTGGAAAGTGAAACCTTTAAATATTAAGAAAAGTAATTGTTCCAAATCACAATACTAATGTGGTCTAGCATAGACTCTAATTCAGATTTCCTGTTTCAGTTCAATGTGGGTTTATTTGAGAGATGAGGGAATAAACTCTCCATGTAAGAATAAAAAAATCATAGACTTCAAACATGCATTCTCCCACTTTTTTCGGGTTAAAGATGCTATGGGTCTTTGGCTAGTATCCAGAATACATGATGGGCATTTAAGGTTATCTATTTTAAATTGCTGTTAGAAGGAAACCTAGTTCTTTTTGAATTTATTTTGGTTATCTTTCCTTATCTAACACTATTCAAAGCTGAAAGTATTGCAGTGAGACTTAGCTATTCTACCTTTGTGAGCTCGTTCCGATTTTACTTTTGTCTGAATACATCTATATAATATCATACCTTTATATAAGCTTTATATTTGAAAGCACTTCTATACCTATCATCTCATTTTATCTTTACAACAACCATCTATGCTGCATAGGGAGTTACTCCTATACCATTTACAGCTGGAAAAGATGACATTAAGAAAGGTCAAGTGGTTTGTTTAATATTGTGAAATTATTAGAGGAGCCACAGGACTAAAACTAGATGTTTTCAATCATTGCCTAAGATTTTTCTCTTTAGATCATATTGCATGTCTTTTCATATCCATAGTGCAATCCATTCAATATACCAGCAAAAGAATACAAAATATTTTATCAAATATTTGATTAATGACTAAATATTTTTTGAGTTGACACAGTAATCATTTGATTTTAGCATGTTCTTGTTCATAACACTAAGTATGACACTTTTCTTTAAGTGCTATTTATTTAATGAATGTCCTTGGAGTTTCTACTATATGCTGTGTATTCTCCTAAAAAGCATTTTTATCATGATAATAAAAATCAATCAGTGTTTTTTTCTTATTTTAGCAAATTACTGCATCTTCATTCAGCTAAAAGGAAATATACTGTGCAAACTCAGAGTTAAAAATAAGTAATTTAGATCCTCTAGTTTGTACTGTATTCTTGTTTAAAATGGTTTGGAAATATATGGGAGTCACATAGTCCAAATCACTTTGAAATATACCAAAAATTGTATTCCATGGCCATAAAGCTGTATACATACAAAGTAATATTATAACAATAGAATAAAATAAGTCAATGCTTTGTTTATCTTTCATCACAGGAGTAAGGGATTCACATAAGTGACATTTCCAGACTACTGAATATCAGTTTTTCAAATACCACGTACTAACAATTTAGAAGAAAATATTTTTTTGTTTATTTATTTATTTTTTTGGGAGGGAGAGAGAAAGAGAGGGAGAGAGAAAGAGAATGAGAGTGCATGAGCAGGGGAGGGGCAGAGAGAGAGAGTGGAAGAGAGAATCCAAAGCAGGGTTTGCACTGTCAGTGCAGAGTCTGACTTGGGGAGCTCAAAATCATGAACTGTGTGATCATGACCTGAGCCAAAATCACGATTTGGATACTTAACTGACTGAGCCACCGAGGTGCCCCCGGATGAAAATATTTTTTGAATCTAATACAGAATTTCATTTCCTTCTTAACATTAAAGTATATTTAAACATTTTTGATGACTCCATCCTATTTTTATACTTGTATGTGTTTCAGCATACCATAGTGAGTAGCTCTAAGCCACTGTATACTTAATGGTTCTCTTGGTTTTATTTTCTCTTCTTTTTAAAATGTCTTATTATATCCAAATAACCTTGCTAACTGGTTTTAATTTAATTGCTGCACACTATAATTTAGAAAGAAATAATCCTTAAAAGGTAAACATACAGGCTGCTTTAGTTTAAAATCAGCTTACTTTTCACTGGAGACAAAATCATACGATGAAACAACTGAACATAAATATATGGAAAATTTTTAATCTCAATAATAAAAAATGCCTATTAAAACAATTTTAAATGCCTATTAAATTACTAGTTTTCTCCAATCAAATTGGTAATTTTTTATATTAATGCTCACATTTTGAATTGTGAAAAAAATCATCATTATTGTATATTATTGCAATTTAGCAATATGTATCAATAGCCATAAAATGGTACATAACTTTAATATAGAAATTGTACTTCTATATATTTACACTAAAACGTTTACATATCAGTAAGTGTATACATATATTATGTTGTATATTATTTCTGTGTGTTCCCTTTTAGAGGCAGATATAGGTAAATAGAGAGAGAGAGATGGATGTATATGTATTTATATAGAGAAGGCATGATAAGTTATTAAATGAAGAAAGTCAGTTTTAAGTATTTTGTTTTAATAAAACATTTATGTACTTATGAATACATAGAAATAGAAATTAGTCTAGAATGATCTCCAGATGGTCAATAACAGTTATCTCTGAGTGGTGAGAATATGGAGGAGTTTCATTATTTTTTACACATCTATATAATAGTTTTGTCTTTAAAATCAGCACATATTAATTTTATAAAAAATACTCATCTTGGTGGCATAGGAAGTAGGGAGAATGGACAGGCGGTAGAACTAAGGCCCAATACTGTCTCAATGACAGTGGCAGCTTTTGCTCTCTACTTGGGAATTTTGCCATCATTTTATTGAATAAGCACATCTGTCTGCCAAGCACCATTATATGTGTTGCTTTGCTTAATCTTTATAATGCATTATTTTCTCATTTTACGGATTTGGAAGCTGAGACTGAGAGTAATTTACCCAAGGTGCCATTTAGAAGTGGCAGACCTAAGGCTTGAAACCAGATCCGCCTAACTAAAAACTGTTTACTTTCCACCCTGCAGTATTTTGACAGACTTTTGCTTAGAATTTATTTTCTTAGTTTTCTATTTTGGAATGTATTCTACAAATGTGACATTACTGTTTATATATTATAGGTAGTAAGGGAGACTTACTATTAGATTGCTATGATTTGAACCCCATTCCACTGTTTAAGAGTTTTCCTTATCTCACTTTTCTGTGTCTGCCTTCTGATATGTAAAATAGGAGTGGTCATAGTACCTATCACATAGTCTGTTGTATGGGTACTGATGTGAGATAATGCATGAAAAGCACATAATGCATAGCATAGTATCTGGTTACTATCATTAACGTTATTAGTATTATATTTAATAATAAATATTATTTCCTATTTGTGGAACAGTTGTATAAACCACCAATTAGAGCTTCATCATGTAATTTATTAAGTGGGACTAAAGATTCTTTCAAATTTAGGTATTTTGCTTTCTGGTCAGTAATAGCAGTAGATTTTTTATGTTACTTGAAGGAATTCAAATATATACAGATTCTACAATAAAATCCCAGTAGAAGATTGTTCAAGATTATAACTTTTGTCCTCTTCATCTGTGAAAGGTATTCAAATTTAATTTTATTAGAGGGCAATATCTGGCAAGTCCATAGAAATTACTACTAGTTTTTCAGTATATCTTATTGCTTGGCTATTATATGCAAGCACTGGCTTAAGTTTTGTGTGAGATAAAAAGGACATGTAAAAGTTAGTATTTCACAAAGAAGCTACATAAACAAATGAAAAAATGGGCAGAAAATTACTATCATAAGGTAGGGACAGATAAACTGGACATTTAAAGGAAGAAGAAAGTTGGCATAGTTTGGATGAATTGGAAATGATATCTAGTCAGAATGTGAATCAGGTCTTGAGTGTGTAAGATTTAGAAATACAGAGAAGGGTCTATGCATGGGTGTATTCCAGACATTCCAGTCCTAGGGGATCATACAAGTAAAGCCCAAGATCTGAGAAGTGTGTACACATACTTGGAACTGAAAGTGGTTGTGTAACTTTGGCATACAAGGATTGTGAGAATTGCAAAGGCTATAGAAACATATTAGGCTGATAAAGAAAGTGATGGTCAAATCCTGAAGAGCCTTGGTACCTGGCCAAGGAATTAGAATTTTACTTTATTGTCATCAGGGTGTCACTGAAGTATTTCTATTATGAAATGATCTGATCAGAGTTGTACTTTAGGAAGATTAAGTCAACAGTAGCCCATTCTGTGGATTGTTAGGGAAGAATCCAGAGTTAAGAAACTGAACTAGGGGAGTTGTGAATGGTTCCTTCTGTAAAACTATATACCTTTGCCTTTAAAGGATCCATAGAACTAATTATATAAAACATTGACATAAGGAGGAATGTACCATGAGAGAGATCAAATACTTTGCTTTGAGAGCATTGTATGTGGGAAAAGTATGAATTAACAAAGAGCTAACAAAGAGTTACACCTGCCTTGTCTGGTGTTTGTCCTTTTTAAAATACAAGATGTCCTCTTTACTTGGGCTTTTAATATAATTGGGTTTGTCATATGCAAAGTTGGATATCAAAGCAAAAGTCATTATAACCTGAAAATTATTCACAAATAAACCAGTTATGAAATTAGTGTCCACTGAAGCATTTCCCCCAACAATTAACCCTAATGTCTACCTTGTATTTGTATAGTTTATTACCTTTCTAATTGTCAGATGTTATATGTTTGTAATGGGACTATTGTCTTATTTTGATTGAGACATGATAATAGAAATTGAAAGTAGATGATCAAAAATAACTAAATTACTTACACAAATCAAGAATATAAATGGGTCAGATTATAGGAAACTGTAAAGATTTTGAGGGGAATGACTTCTTTAGAAAGAGCATGGTTGGGATTCTCATCTTTCCAAACAAAGGCGTCTAGGTAGATGTGCTGGTTCTCACAATGAATTTTCAGTGGACTGCTAGGATGGCTTGAAATGTGTTCCGTGCTATACAAGGAGATGATAGATGAGAGCTGACTCACATTGAAAAGAGAGCTAAAGGTCAAGAGTCTGGCAAAATCAGCCGAGGTCAAAAGAGGAGGCCACATGAGGACTTCTGCCACGGAGTGAGGGCAGTGCAGAAATTGAGGAGAAGTATTAAGACGTGAGCAAAAGGACCACAATGATTGTGTCATGAGAGTTACAATTGGAGAAATCTAGCAAGAGCATTCCCTCAAACAGAGAAAAAAATGTTAGATTTAAGCATTTCCCTGGAACAAAGAGCTTGAAACTGTCTCATAATAAGAACAATCATTTGAGAAAGTTTTGCTTTCTCCAGCCCCCTGCCTCTTTCCACATCTCTGTGAGCTTAACTTGCTTTAACCTTGATTGGAAATGGCAGGAACTCTAGTTAGTAGTAAAAATGATATAGATATATCATATAGATACCATATAAGAAAAGAGGGAGAAAAAGAAACTTGCACACTGCACACTCAAGAGACAACAAAATTTTTCTTCTAACATGTCTAGAAATTGGAAAGATTAACTTTAAATCAAGTTGAAAGTTTTGATTATTATCTTGCGGGCATTTTAAATTATGGAGACTTAGTACCTAGGGTTATCAGTGAACTCATGGGGACTGCCTGAGTGTCTATCTGGGAATGGGGACTGGGGGAGAAAGGTGTACACATCAACTGGATTTAAAAGGAAAGTGAGGGGCGTCTGGGTGGCTCAGTCGATTAAGCATCCAACTCTTGATTTCTCACGTCATGATCCTCCGATTGGGCCTTCTGCTGCGATCTTTGCTGACTGTGGAGGCTGTTTAAGATTCTTCCTCTCTCTCTCTCTCTCTCTTTCTCTCCCCCTCTCTCCCCCTCCCCTTCTGCCCTTCTCCCCCACTCATGCTCTGTCTCTATAATAAAAAAAAAAATCAAAGTGAGAACATGATAACGTTACTTTAATTATTTCACTACAGGAGTCCTCTTTGTTTAACTTAATGATATGGTGGGGCCCCTGGGTGGCTCAGTCGGTTAAGTGTCTGACTTTGGCTCTGGTCATGACCTCAGTTTGTGAGTTCGAGCCCCCCCCCCGTCGGGCTCTGTGCTGACAGGGCTCTGTGTTGACAGCCTGGAGCCTAGATCCTGCTTTGGATTCTGTGACTCGCTCTCTCTTTTCCCATCCCCTGCCCACACTCTGTCTGTCTGTCTGTCTCTCTCTCTCACACACACAAATAAACAAACATTAAAATTTTTTTTAACTTAATGATACGATGTGCCAAAAAAAAGTGAAATTGCAAGTTATGCAAATGATGAAGATTTAAATAAAGTCAATGGAACTGATAATGGGATTTGATTAACAAATGAAAAGTTAAGTAGCTCACATACATCCTTCTAAAAGAAAAATAATATTAAACCCACCTCAATAGCTGCTATAATCTCACCCTCCAAATAGAATTACATATATCAAAACTTTTGGTTAAATAAATATCCACAACTTTTATATATTTTTCCATATAAGTATCTTTCACAGTTAAGTCACACAGTGCATCATCATTATATTTCCTTTCTTATTTATTTATTTTTTATGTTTATTTATTTGATAGAGAGAGGGAGAGTGCATGCCAGAGTGGTGGGGGGTAGGGTGGAAAGAGAAACCCAAGTAGGCTCTGCACTGATGGCGCTCTGCCCTAAGAGGCTCCATCCCACCAACTGTGAGTTTGTGACCTGAGTGGAAACTAAGAGCCAGTGCCCAACAGACTGAGCCACCCAAGCACCCCTATATTTCCTTTCTTATAAGATCCTTTATGAACCCCTTTTTTCTTAGAAGTAACCAATTTTAAAAAATTTTAAATCGCCTGTTAAACATGTATTTATCACTAACACTATTCAAAGTTTCCAACAGGACTGTAAAAGCTTTACTAGTATGGTTAAGCTTATTAGGTGTTTCTCTCAGTATTTTTAAATTGGATAAATGCCTTACCAAATCTTTCATCTTTCTGCTCTAAGATGAACTCTTTGCTTTTAAGCCTGCTTCATATCTGTCATTCTGGGTTTTTACCTAAGCATTATGTTGGCAAAACTCTCAGCCTCTATAATGTATTAGGCCCCTAGTTTTGTCTAGCCTATCCTACATTTTCTTTTCTTTCTTTCCTTCCTTTCTTTCTTTCTTTCTTTCTTTCTTTCTTTTCTTAAAAAAATAATTAGTTTGTTTATTTTTGAGAGAGAGAGAAAGAGAGAGAGCGCATACATGAGTAGGGGAGAGGGAGAGTGAGGTGGGGGAGAGAGAATCCCAAGCAGGCTTTACAGTGTCAGTGCAGAGCCCCTTGTGGGGCTCGAATTCATAAACCTTGGGACCATGACCTGAACCGAAAATCAAGAGGAAGACAACACTTAAATGGCTGAGCCACCCAGTCATCTCCATTTTCCTCTTTCTAAGTTTACTTTCTATTTTCATAGAGTACATTCTCCAATGGTTTTCTACAAAGCGTAAACGGGAAATTTTTAAAAAGTGAGAAAAAAATCAAGACTTTGCATATCAGAATATTTCTTTATTTTCAGAGCTGATTGAACTTTGTCTTCATATAGAGAATTCTAGGTTAGAAATGATTTCTTCCAAATTGCTGAAGACATTTCTTATTTTCTTCATGTTTTCAGTGTCAGTCTTGAGACATCTAAAGGTCATCCAGTTTTCATTAGTGTTGATATAATTTTTTTCTTTCTGAAAAATTTTTATAATCTTATCCCTAGTGTTCTGAAATATAATCAAAATATTTCTTATGTTCATCTTTTTAATTAATTTGTTGCCCTGGGAAACTGGTCTTCATTCTGGAAACTTATGTCCTTTAGTATGGATTTTCTTTTTAATATTATTTCTCTGATAATTTCCTCCTTCCATTTTGCTGTACTCTTTGTTTCTCTTCTGTTTATGAGTCAAATGTTGGACCTTGTAGATATATCTCCTTATTTAAAAAAAAATTTTTTCCTGCTTTCTTCCTCGTGAGCTTTTGCCAAAATTTTATTTCTGTAATATTTTTCATTCCAAGGGCTCTTTCTTGGAAAGGAAATTCCTTTTTATAGAATATTGTTGTGAGTTCATGGTTGCAATATTTTTCCGTAACTCTATAAAATATTTATATATTGTTTTAAATTTTTATTTGTATTATCCATTTTCTTTGAGTTCTATTTTTTTTTTGTTTGTAAGTATGATCTTTATCTTTCAAGTTAGAAACTTCTCAAGTATTTTGATATTAACTATTGAGACCTTCTTTAAATCTATGTGATAGGCTCTTAAGGAAGTTCTGTGCATGAATTTTTGTTTCTGGCCTTCACTATTGAGTGTTGGATTGGAATCAAGATGTTTGGTAAGATTCTCTTCCAATAAAATGGCCTTTCAATTTGTTTACGTTGCTAATTTTTTCCATACTGTTCAGTACTGTGAGAAGTGAGAAGTGAAAACTTTGTTGTTAGAGATGTGGGTGCCCTGGACCATAGTGAGGGGAGAGATGAATCTGAGGCTCTTATGTTCCAGCCTGTAGAGCTTTCTTAATCCCTTCATTTCCAAAGACAGTATCTCACACTCCTGTTCTTTGCTATCCCTGGCATCTTCAAATCTTCAGCAATTTGGTGTAGTCTTTCCAAAGTGTATACTCTGGCCTTCTTCTTCTTCTTCTTCTCATTTTTTAAAATCTATCTTTCAAAAATAGCTAGTATCTCCAAATTCTGAGCCTCTCTCAGTGCATAATCGGTTCACTTCTTCTAGATACCCTTGCTCAGATTTTGCTTTTTCCTCTTGGCTGAGTTAACCATCTGCTTTCCATCTGCCCCAAGTTTAACATCTTTTATATCTTCTGTCACTTCCTTCACTGTTTTCTTAGCCTATGGTTTTATATTATTTTATTCCTTTATTGTCAGAGACAAGTAGCAAGCTCTTATGTGGTAAATTCAGAGGTTTCTTCTCAACTGGTCTTTTTCTGTGTGGGGATCATCTTTATTTTCCCAAGTAATAACGATAGTAAAGGAAACTTACATTTATTGACTGTCTACTCTGTGACAGGCCCTATACTAGGCATTACACAAATTACCTCATTTAATTCTTATGATCCTATAACTACTATTATTATCCAGTACTTACGGTAAAGAAACTGAGGTTTACAGAGCTTTAATGATTTGCCTTATGGCAAAAAAGCAGCAAAGAGGAAATCCTGGATTTTTACCAGGGCCATCTGATTCTATTGACTTTGCTTTCAGTTATTATTCAACTGTGTATAATAATTGTCCATGACTCAAGTTTGGACAAAGTTTGTATGGACCATTCTAGGAATAGTTGGTCAGGTGTTGGCAAAAAATAATTTTATTGTATTTCTGTTTTTTTTTTATGGATGTGTTTTTCTTGCCGGAGGGGACTATGAGTATTACCATCAGTATATTTAACAATATTTATTAATGTGTATTTTATGTAACATAAAATGCACCCATTTTAGGATACAGCCCATGAATTTTAGTAACTTTACAAATGTAAAACAATCATCACCACATATCCATTTTGGAATATCTTTACTCTTTCAGTAAGATCCCTTATGGTCATATATAGTATATTCCTATTTCCACCCCAGCCACTAGGCAACCACTAACTTACTTCATGTCTTTACAAATTTTTCATTTCTGAAAATTTTATGTAAATGTAATCATGATGTATAGTCTCTTATGTTTGACTTCTTTTACCTAGCAGAATGTTTTTGAGGTTCATCCATGATATTGCATATGTCAGTAGTTCATTTATTTTTATCACTGAATAACATTCAACTGTATGAATATGTCACTATTAGTGTACTCATTCACAAGTTGATGGACATTTAATTTGTTTCTAGCTTGAGACTATTATGAATAGTGATGCCATTAATATTAGTTTGTAAATTTTTGCTGGGTCATATACTAGTTTTATATCTAACTTTTTGAGAAACTGCTGAACTCTTTTCCGAAGTGGCTGCGGTATTTAATACTATCAGTCTTAACCTTAACATTTAGTCTTCTTTCCCTTGTGTTTCCTGGCTGAGGCCTCAAGTGGCCCATAAAAGACATTGTCTCTTCAGACTTCCTTTCTCCGTTTTCATATTTGCTCTCATTCTATTTTTACAAAGTTTCTTACAGATCTTTTTAATTTTTAATTTTAATTAAACCATTTTAAATTACACACACACACACACACACACACACGCACATACACACCTGCGTGTGCACTTCCTAAATGAACAGCTTTGTGACTTTTTTCCAAATTTAACATATATCTATGTAAGCACAACATATTTTGTGATATGGGATATAAGACCAGCACATAAGAACCTGTCTCATTGTTTTACTCTATCTCCAAGAGATAACCAGTATTCTACCTTCTATAGTAATAGGTTAATTTTTAAAATTATTGATCCTTACATAAAATGAATTGTTTTTATTCTCTTTTTACAACAGCTGTATTGAGCTGTAAGTTAAATATTATAAAATACACCCTTATAAAATGAAAACTTAATGGTTTTTGTTACAGTTACATAGTTGTTCAACTTTCAGCATTATCTCATTGTAGAACATTTTTATCACCCCAAAAACCCATATCCATTAACCCATATCACTTCCTATGCCCTTTCCATCTCAGTCCCTGGCAACCATTAATCTGTTTCTGTGTTTATGAATAAACATATTCTAGACATTTTATATAAATGGAATCATACATTATATCATCCTGTGTGAATTTTTTAACATAGCAAAATGTTTGCGAAGTTTATCCATGTTGTTGTATGTATCAATGCTCATTCTGTAACTCCAAGCAAGATTCCATCATACAGATATACCACATTAGGCCATCACTTATCAGTTGATGGACATTTAATTAGTTTCCACTTTGTGGCTATTATGACTATTGCTTCTAACACTTGTGTATATTTGTGTGTGTGTGTGTGTGTGTGTGTGTGTGTGTGTATGTATATATTTAATTCTCTTGGGTATATATCTAGGAGTGGAATTGTTGCATCATATGGGAACTCTAAGTTTAATATTTTGAGAAATTACCAAACTGTTTTCCAAAGTGAATGCACCATTTTACAATCCCACCAACAATTCATGAGAGTTCCAGTTTCTTTACTTCTTCTCTAACATTTATTATTATTTGTCTTTTTTATTTTAACTATTTTAATAGGTCTGAAGTGGTATTTCATTGTGGTTTTGCTTTACATTTACTAATGAAAATTACTAATTACTAATGTTGTTAAGCATCTTTTTGTGTACTGATTGACCATACATTTATCTTCATTAGATAACTATCTTTTGAAATCTTTTCTTGCTTTTAATTTGATTATCTATCTTTTTATTGATGAGTGGAAAGATTTTTTATGTATTCTTGATGCAAGTCCCTTATCAGATGTATAATTTGCAAATGTTCTTCCTAATCTCTGGGTTGTCTTTTCACTTTTCTAATGTATTTTCTGAAGCACAAGATTTTTAAATTTTAATGAAGTACAATTTATCTAATATTTCTGTGTGTGTGTGTGTGTGTGTGTGTGTGTGTGTGTGTTGTCGTCCTATCTAAGAAATCACTGCAAACCCAAGATCACAAAGATTTACTCTTCTACATCCTTCTAGGAATTTAATAATTTTGCCTTGTCCCTGTATTTAGGTCTATAAACCATTGGATTAATTTTGGTGTGTGGTGTGAAGTAGGAATTGGACTTGATTTTTGCATATAGTATCATTTGTCTTCGCAGTTTTTATTAAAACGCTATTCTTGGGGCGCCTGGGTGGCTCAGTCGGTTAAGCGGCCGACTTCAGCTCAGGTCACGATCTCGAGGTCCATGAGTTCAAGCCCCGCGTGGGGCTCTGGGCTGATGGCTCAGAGCCTGGAGCCTGCTTCCGATTCTGTGTCTCCCTCTCTCTCTGCCCCTCCCCCGTTCATGCTCTGTCTCTCTCTGTCTCAAAAATAAATAAAACGTTAAAAAAAAATTTATAAAAAAAAAAACAAAAAAAAACCGCTATTCTTTCCCCCATTTAATTGACTCGGCACCATTGTTGAAAATTAATTGGCCATAAACCTAAGGTTTTATTTCTGGACTCTCAGTTGTATTCCATTGATATATATGTTTATCCTTAAGCCAATACCATACTGTCTTGAATATCTTAACATTGTACTAGCTTTTGAAATCATAATTCTTGGGTCCTTAAACTTTCTCTTTTTCACGATTATTTTGGCTATTCTGTATCCCTTGAATTTCCATATGAACTTTAGGGGGAGTTCATCACTTAGGCAAAAATAGCATCTGAGATTTTGATAAGAATTGCTTTGAATCTGTCCATCAATTTAAGAAGTATCACCATCTTAGGGCGCCTGGATGGCGCAGTCGGTTAAGCGTCCGACTTCAGCCAGGTCACGATCTCGCGGTCCGTGAGTTCGAGCCCCGCGTCAGGCTCTGGGCTGATGGCTCGGAGCCTGGAGCCTGTTTCCGATTCTGTGTCTCCCTCTCTCTCTGCCCCTCCCCCGTTCATGGTCTGTCTCTCTCTGTCCCAAAAATAAATAAAAAAAAAAAACGTTGAAAAAAAAAATTTTAAGAAGTATCACCATCTTAACAATTTAAATCTGTCATTCTATGAATATGTGATGCCTTTCCATTTACTTGTCTCCTTTAAATGTTTTCAATATTTTGTAATTTGCAGTAAAAAGTACACTACTTTTATTATGTTTGCCATTATGTATTTTATTATTTTTTCATTCCATTGTAACTTGCTATTATTTTTATAAGTGTTTTTTTAAAATGTTTGTTTATTTTTGAGAGACAGCGTGAAGGAGGGAGAGGAGGAGAGGATATATAGAAAGAATCCCAACCAGGCTCCACATTCAGCATGAAGCCTGATGCAGGGCTTGATCCCATGACTGTGAGTTCATGAGCTTAGCTAAAATCAAGAGTGTCACGCTTAACTGACTGTGCCACCCAGGCACCCATAATTATTCTCTTAATTTTATTTTTCAATTGTTCATTGTTAATGTATATAAATACAATTGGTGTTTGTGTGTTGATTTTGCATCCTGCAACTTTGTTGAACTCATTCATTACTTCTAATAGCATATTGTGTGAATTCATCAGGATTTTCTAGAAACAAGATTTTGTCATGCAAGAATAGAGATGGTTTTACTTCTCCTTTCTTTCCAACTGGGTGAATTTGCTTTTCTTGTCTAATTATCCTAGTAGGAGAACCTGTAGTACAGAATTAAATAGAAATAGTAAGAGATGGCAGCTTTGCTTTGTTCCTGACGTTAAGAGGGAGTTATTCATTCTTTCATAAGTATGGTGTAAGCTGTGGGTTTCTCATGGATACTCATTGTTAGGTTGAGGACATTCTCTTGTACTTCTAGTTTGTTGAATCCTTTTTATTATTACAGCACATTGGATTGCATCACATATCTCTCCTGCCTCTTATTTGTATTATGCTGTGGTTTTGCCCTTTATCCTACTAATGAGGTGTATGATAGTGATTGATATTAGGCATTAAAACAAACTTGTAATTTTGGATAAATTCCACTTGGTCATAGTGTATATAATCCTTTGTATATAAGCTGGATTCTGTGTGCTAGTGTTTTGTTGGGGATTTCTACATATACATTCACAATGGATGTTGGTCTATAATTATTCTTTCTTATGATGTATATTCTGGTTTCAGTATCAGGCTAGTATTAATGTCCATGTTCTTCCCTATTCTATTTTTGCAAGATTCTGTGAAGGATTGGAATTAATTCCTCTTAAAGTATTTGGTAAAATTCATTTATAAAGCTTGGCACTGGACTTTTCATTGTGGTAAGTTGATTTTTGTTTGTTTGTTTTTTTAAGTAGCAACTCAATGTCTTTTGTCTGTGTAAGACCATACACATTTCTTATGTTTTTAATAGTCACTTTGGTTGTTGGTGTCTTTCTAGAAATTTGCCAATTTCATTTAGATAGTCTAATTTTCACAAAAAGTTGTTAATATTCCCTTATAACTATTTAAAAAAAATTTAATGTGTATTTGTTTCTGAGAGAGAGGCAGAGCATGAGTAGGGAAGGAACAGAGAGAGAGCGGGGGAGACACAGAATCTAAAGTAGACTCCAGGCTCTGAGCTGTCAGCACAGAGCCCGACTTGGACTCAAACTCATGAACTGTGAGATCATGACCTGGGCCAAAGATGGGCCCTTAGCCAACTGAACCACTCAGATGCCCCTCCTTATAACTATTTTTATTTCATTAAAGAAGTAGTGGTGCCTCCTATTTTACAACTGATTTTAGTAATTTGAATCATATCTTTTTTTCTTGGTCAGCCTAACTAACGTTTTATTAATTTTCTTGATCTTTTCAAAGATTCATCCTTTGTTTTTGCTATTATTTTTCAATTATTTAGTTATTCTCTATTTCAGTTTTTTTCTCAAACCCTCATTATCTCCTTTTTTATGCTTGCTCTGAGTTTACTTTGACCATTTGTTTTCTAGTTTTGTAAGATGAAATTTTAGGTTATTGATTTGAGATCTTTCATCTTTTTAATATAAATATTTACAGGTATAAATATTTTTAATATAAATATTCACAGTATCCCTATGAATACTATTTTTACTGCACTGAATAAATGTATTTATATTGCGTTTTTATTTCCATTTTTCTCAAAGTATTGTGCAATTTTCCTTGGAATACTTCTGACAAAGAATAATAATTTTTAAATGATTATTTGTGAGTATATTCCTTAATTTCCACAAATCTGTGAAATTTCCAAACTTCATTCTGTTACTGATTTCTAATTTTATTACATTTTGGTTAGAGAACATAGTTTGTATGAATTCAGTAATTTTAAGTTTATGGAGGCTTTCTTTCATTTCTTTTTTGTTTGGCTTACTTCACTCAACATTGTCTTTGTGAGATTTATCTCTTTGTTTGTTTGTTTAGCTTTGTAATGCCTCCATAATGTGAATATTACACAATTAATTACCTATTAAATTGATGGGTAATGATGAGTAAACTGTTTAGATTATTTGCATTATTTTTTTACATTTTATATGCATATTTTGGTGCACACGTGTATGCACTGTTTTGTGTATATTACTTGGAATAGAATTAGTTGGTTATAGGAATATATGTATTATGTGTGTGTATGTATTTAAGTGTAGCAGATACTTTAGCAGATAATTTGTTTTCCCACAAACAATGTATGACAGTTTTACTTTTTCACATCCTCACCAGTATTGCACTTTCACTGTGTTTTAATTTTAGATCTTTTGGTAGGTACATATGGCAGTCTTTTTAAAAAAAATTTTTAAATCTTTTTTAGTTTTGAGAGAGAGACAGCGTGTGAGCAGAGGAGGAGCAGAGAGAGAGGGAGACACAGAATCCAAAGCAGGCTCCAGGCTCTGAGCTGTCAGCACAGAGCCCGACGCGGGGCTCGAACTCATGAACCATGAGATCATGACCTGAGCCAAAGTCGGATGCTCAACCGACTGAGCCACCCAGGCGCCCCTATATATGACAGTCTTAATGTGACTTTAATTTGCATTCTCTGGTGGCTAATGAGGTTGAGCCCCTTTTCATGTTTATTGGACAGTAGGACACACTCTTTATGTGTCTATTCAAGAACTTTTTTGTCCATATTCTGTTATTACATTCCCTATAATTTTTAGGAGTGTATATATATTCTGAGTATGCATATTTCACCTGTGTGTGTATGTGCTACAAATATTTTCTAGATTAAGGAATTCTCACATTTTCAGTTTGCTGTTTTTATCTTGATCAGGTGAAGAACTATAACAAATTTTGTGCAATGAAGATGATTTTATAAATTTTCTCATTTATTCTTTAGCTCATTTATTTATTTTTTAGTATAAAACTAATCTCGCACTCTTGAAATAAAGCATTGTCCAGATGTATAACTTTTAAATTTTTACTAGCTTTTTTTCTATTATTATGTTTAATATTTTGGGATTATTTTCACAAAAGAAATTGACCTGTAATTTTCTCTCTCATTTTTTTCCAGGTTTGGTTTCAGAGTCATTCTGCTCTCATAGAATGGCTTTGAAGGTATTTCTTACTTTTCTATTCTTTGGCAGAGTTTGTTTCAATAGGCATGTTTCTTTCTACATATTTGAAAACTACCAGTGAAGAAATCTGGTCCTAAGGTTTTCTTTGTAAGTTGGTTTTTCTTTATGAATTCAGTTTATTAATATCTATATTACTATTCACATTACTTATTTTTCAGTCATTTGTGATAAGTTTTCAAATTTTTTGGCATATGATTGGTCATAATACCTTATTTGTATCTTCTTAATGTTTCTATGTTTAATGGAGAGTGTGATGCTAAGTGAAATAAGCCATACAGAGAAAGACAGATACCATATGTTTTCACTCCTATGTGGATCCTGAGAAACTTAACAGAAACCCTTGGGGGAGGGGAAGGAAAAAAAAAGAGGTTCGAGTGGGAGAGAGCCAAAGCATAAGAGACTCTTAAAAACTGAGAACAAACTGAGGGTTGATTGGGGGTGGAAGGGAGGGGAGGGGAGGTGATGGGTATTGAAGAGGGCATCTTTTGGGATGAGCACTGGGTGTTGTAATGTTTCATTCTTGATATTGATTGTGATTTCTCTCTTTTTTGCCCTTGATCAATATTTCTGGGTGTTATTAATCTTGCCAAATAAACAGAGTTTTGCTATTTAAGTTTTATTCTCATGTTGACATATTTCCTTTGTCATTAACCTATGATCTTACTTTTGCTATTTCTTTTCTTGTACATTCTGTGGGCCTAATTTGCTCTTGTTTGCTAACTTCTTGAAATTGATATTGTGATAGATTATTTTTGATAACATATTCATTTAAGGTTACAAATATTTCTGTAAGCTTATCTATAGGTTCATACCAAAGTTTGATATGCAATATTATTAATTCAGTTTAAAATATATTTTTATGCTTCCACACATACTTTTGTTTTTTTGTTGTTATTTTGTTTTTCCAAATTTTTATTATATTCTAGTTGGTTAACATATAGTGTAATATTGGTTTCAGGCATAGAATTTAGTGGTTTATCACTTACATATAACATCCAGTACTCATCATAACAAGTGCACTCCTTAATACCCATGGCCCATTTAGCCCATCCCTACCCACCTCCCTCTGGGTCAACCCTCAGTTTATTCTCTATCACTAAGAGTCTCTTGGGGCACCTGGGTGGCTCAGTCGATTAAGCGTCCGACTTCAGCTCAGGTCATGATCTCACGGTCCGTGAATTCGAGCCCCACGTTGGGCTCTGTGCTGACAGCTCAGAGCCTGGAGCCTGTTTCAGATTCTGTGTCTCCCTCTCTCTGACCCTCTCCCATTTGTGCTCTCTCTCTTTCTGTCTCAAAAATAAACGTTAAAAAAAATTTAAAAAAAGAGAGTCTCTTAATTTTTATTTCCCTTTCTCTCTCTCTTCTTTTCCTTCCCATATATTCATCTGTTTTGTTTCCTAAATTCCACATATGAGTGAAATCATATCGTATTTGTCTTTCTCTAACTTATTTTTCTCAGCATAATACACTCTAGCTCCATCCACATTGTTGCAAATGGCAAGATTTCATTCTTTTTAATTGCTGAGTAATACTTCATTGTTTATATAGACCACCTTTCCTTTTTTTTTTCAGTTTATTATTTTAAGAGATAGAGCATGAGTGGTCTCAGAGAGAGAGTTGGCAGAGAGATAGAGAGGTAGATAGAGAGAGGGTGAGAGAGAGAATCCCAAGCAGGCTCTGCATTGTCAGCACAGAGCCCAACACTGGGCTTGATCTCATGAACTATGAGATTATGACCTGAGCCAAAATCAGGAGTTGGACACCTAACCTACTGAGTCACCCAGGCACCCCAGCATAAAATATGCCACCTATTCTTTATCCATTCATCAGTCAATGGACATTTGGTCTCTCTCCATAGTTTGGCTGTTGTTGAAAATGATGCTATAAACATTGGGATGTATGTACCCCTTCAAATATATTTTTGTATCCTTTGGGTAAATACCTAGTACTGCAATCACTGGATCTTAGGGTAGTTCTATTTTTAAGTTTTTGAGGAACCTCCATACTGTTTTCCAGAGAGGCTGCATCAATTTGTATTCCTACCACAAATGTAAGAGAGTTCCCTTTTCTCTGTATCTTCACCAACATCTGTTGTTTCCTGTTGTTCATTTTAGCCATTCTGACAATCATGAAGTGGTTTTGTAGTTTTATTTGCATTTCCGTAATGCTGAGTGATGTTGAGCATCCTTTCATGTGTCTGTTAGCCATCTGGAGATGTCTTCTTGGAAAAATGTCTGGTCATATCTTGTGCCGATTTCTTAACTATACTATTTATTTTTTTGTTATTGAGTTTAGTAAGTTCTTATAGATTGTGGATACTAAACCTTTATCAGCTATGTCATTTGCATATATTTTCTCCCATTTCACAGGTTGCCTTTTAGTTTTGTTGATTGTTTCCTTTGCAGTGCAGCAGCTTTTTATCTTGATGAAGTCCCAAAAGTTTGTTTTTAATCTAATAAGAAGTTGTTACGGCTGTGTTTTCCTCTATGATTTTGATTGTTTCCTGCTTCTCATTTAGGTCTTTTATCTATTTTGAATTTAATTTTGTGTATTATGGAAGAAATGGTCATTTTCATTCTTCTGCATGCTGCCATCCAGTTCTCCCAATACCATTTGTTGAAAAGACTGTCTTTTTTCCCTTGGATATTCTTTCTCCTTCTTTTTTAAGGATTAGTTGACCTTATAATTGTGGGTCCATTTCTGGGTTTTCTATTCTGTAACTTGGATTTATGTGTCTGTTTTTGTGCCAGCACTATACTGTTCTGAGGATTAGAGGTTTGTAATATAACTGGAAGTCTGGAATTGTGATGCCTCTAGCTTTGCTTTATTTTCCCCAAGATTGCTTTGGCTATTTGGGGTCTTTTTGGTTCCATACAGATTCTAGGCTTGTTTCTTATAGCACTGAGACAACTGCTGGTGTCATTTTGAAAGGGATTGCATTAAATGTGTAGATAGCTTTGGGTAGTATAGACATTTTAACAATATTTGTTCTTCCATGCATGAGCATGGAATTTTTCTCCTTTTTTTTGTGTGTGTGTTCTCTTCAATTTCTTTCATCAGTGTTCTGTAGTTTTGAGAGAACTGACATTGTACCTCTTTGGTTAGGCTTATTCCTAGGTATCTTATAGTTTTTTGGTGCAATTGTAAATGGGATCAATTCCTTGATTTCTTTTTCTGCTGCTTCTTTCTTGCTGTATAGAAATGCAGCAGATTTCTGTACATTGATTTATATACTGTGACTTTGCTGAGTTCATGTATTAGTTCTGGCAATTTTTGGTGAATGTTTTTGGGTTTTATACGTAGAGTATCATGTCATCTGCAAATAGTCAAAGTTGACTTTTTCCTTGCTGATTTGGATGGTTTTTATTTCTTTCTGTTTTCTGATCACTGAAGCTAAGACTTCCAGTACTATGTTAAATAGTAACGGTGACAATGGAGATCCTTGTCATGTTCCTGACTATGGAAGAAAAGCTCTCAGTTTTCCCCCACTGAGGATGATATTAGCTGTGGGTTTTTGGTATATGGCTTTTATGATATTGAGGTATGTTCCATCTATCCCTACTTTGTTGAGGGTTTTTATCAGGAATGGATGCTGTATTTTGTCAAAGAGTTTTTCTGCATCTATTGAGAAGATCATATGGTTCTTGTCCTTTCTTTTATTAAAGTGGTATATCACATTGATAGTTTTGTGAATATTGAACCAGTTGTGTAGCCCAGGAATAAATCCCACTTGATTATGGTAAATAATTCTTAATGTACTGTTGGATTCGATTTGCTAGCATTTTGTTGAGAATTTTTGCATCAGAATTTTTTCATCCAGGATATTGGCCTGTAATTCTTTTTAGTGTAGTCTTTGGTTTTGGAATCAAGGTACTATTGGCCTTATGGAATGAGTTTGGAAGTTTTCCTTCTATTTCTATCTTTTGGAACAGTTTGAGAATAGGTATTAACTCTTTAAATACTTGGTAGAATTCCCATGGAGAGCCATCTGACCCTGGACTTTAGTTTTTTGGTAAATATTTTATTATTGATTCCATTTATTTGCTGGTTATGGGTCTTTTCACATTTTCTATTTCTTCTTCTTTCAGTTTTGGGTGTTTGTATGGTTCTAAGAATTTGTCCATTTCTTCAGCTGTTCCTTTTTCAGCTCCTTAAAGTGGAAAATTGAGTTATGTATTTGAGACTTTTCTTCCTTCTTGAGCTAAGCCTGGATTGCAATATACTTCCCTCTTAAGACAGCCTTTGCTGCATTCCAAAGGTTTTGGACTGTCATGTTTTCATTTTCATATGCTTTCATGTATTTTTAAATTTCTTCTTTAATTTACTTGTTAATCCATTTATTCTTTGGTAGGATGTTCTTTAATCTCCATGTGTTTGTGTTATTTCCTTTTTTTTTTTTTTTGTTGACTTCAAGTTTCATAGTATTGTGAACTGAAAATATGCATGGGATGACCATTATCTTTTGTACCTGTTGAGGGCTGGTTTGTGACCAGTATGTGATCTATTCTGGGGAATGTTCCATGTGCATTTGAAAAGAATGTGTATTTTACTGCTTTAGGATGAAATGATCTGAATATATCTGTTAAGTCCATTTAGTCCAGTGTGTCATTCAAAGCCATTGTTTCCTTGTTGATTTTTCTGCTTAGATAATCTGTCCATTGTTGTAAGTGTGGTGTTAAAGTCCCCTACTATTATGGTATTATTAACAGTAAGCTTATTTTTTTAAAGTTTATTTTATTTATTTTGAGAGAGAATGAGAGAGAGAGAGTAAGAGGGAGAGAGAATCCCAAGTAGTCTCTGCTGTCAGCAAGGAATCCGACGAAGGGCTCGGTCTCATGAACCATGTGGTCATTACCTGAGCTGAAATCAAGATTTGGAGGCTTAACTGACTGAACAACCCAGGCATCTCCAATGAGTTTCTTTATGTTTGTTATTAATTTATTTATATCTTTGGGTTCTCTCAAGTTGGAGGCATAAATATTTATAATTGTTAGATCTTCTTGTTGGATAGACCCCTTAATTATGATATAATGCTCTTCTTCTTCTCTTGCTATACAGTTTTTGGTTTAAAACCTTTGTCTGATATAAGTATGGCTACTCTGACTTTCTCTTGACATCCATTAGCATGATAGGTGGTTCTCCATCCCCTCAGTTTCAATCTGCAGATATCTGTAGGTCTAAAATGAGTCTCTTCTAGGTAGCATATTGTTGGGTCTCAGTTTTTATAATCCATTCTGATACCTTATGTCTTTGATTTGAACATTTAGTCCATTTACATTCAGAATGAGTATTGAAAGATAGGAATTTAGTGCTATTGTCTTACCTGTAAAGTTGCTGTTTCTGGGGATGTTCTCTAGTCCTTTGTAGTCTTTGTTACTTTTGGTCTCTCTCCCCCCGCCCCCGCATACAGAGTCCCCTTTAATATTTCCTGAAGGGCTGGTTTAGTGGTCATGAACTCTCTTAGTTCTTTTTTTTTTTTTTTTTTGGTCTGGGAAACTGTTTATCTCTCCTTTTATTCTGAATGGCAGCCTTGTTGCATAAAGCATTCTTGGCTGCATATTTTTCCCATTCAGCACATTGAGTACATCATGCCACTCTCTTCTGACCTCTGGACAGGTCTGCTATGAATCGGATTTGACTTCCCTTGTAGGTTAAGGATTTTTTTCTCTTGCTGTTTTCAGGTTCTTTCCTTGTCTGTGTATTTTGTGAATTTGACTATGATAACTTTTGATGATAGTTGGCTTTTGTTAAATTTAATGTGAGTTCTCTGTGCTTTTTGGATTCTAATGTCTGTTTCCTTCTGTAGAATAGGGAAGTTTTCAGCTAGGATTTGCTCAAATAAACCTCTCCTTTACTCTCTTCTTCTAGAACTCATATAATAGGAATGTTATTATGCTTTAAGGAGTCACTGAGTTCCCTTAATCTACATTTGTGATCCAGTACCTTTCTTTACCTCTTTTTTTTTCAGCTTCATTATTTTCATAATTTTATCTTCTATGTCACTGATTTTCTCCTTTGCTTTGTCCATCCTTGTTGTCATTGCATCCATTTAATTCTGCATCTCAGTTATAGCATTTTTGATTTTAGCCTGATTAGTTTTTAGTTTCTTATCTCTGAAATAAGGCATTCTCTAGTGTCTTCTATGCTTTCTGAAGCTCAGCTATTATCCTTATGATTATTTTTTTAAATTATGGTTTAGACATCTTATTGTATCTGTATTGATTAAATCCCTGGCTGTGACTTCTTAATGTTCTTTCTTTTGGAGTGAATTCCTCCACCTTTTCATTTTGTCTGTGCCACTGTTTTGTTTTGTGTGTGTGTTTTTGTGCGTGATTGTTAAGAAAGCCTGTTGTATTCCTGCTTCTGAGAGTAATGACTATATTAAGAAGAGGTCCAAAGGAGAAAAAAAAGGAAGCTAGATCCTATTTCCCCTAGAGCTGAACCTTTGCAGAAGTCTATGATAAGTAGACTTGGCGCATAAAACATGTTGGTATTCTGGTAGTGGCACCTGCTGCTGATTCCCGAGTGGACTTGCTTTTCTGGAGATGAACCTGCAGGGTTCAGGGGGATGGGACTTGTTGTAAACAGGCTCCAGCCTCCATTGGGTGGCACTGTTTTGCTCACTGAAGTCAGTCAGTTATAATGGGTGTTGCCTGGCTCTCTCATTCTCAAAGAGGGGAATTTGTACCAGCCACTCTTCAGGAAGCCCTCAGAGAAAAGCAAACAATCACCTCTTCTTGTCCCTGGCTTCTGCCTTCACCCTGCCTTCACCCTGCCTGCATCTGAGCTGTCTGCCTGCCAGATGGCATAGTACTCCTGTGTTTTATGTCATGTGTGTGGCTGGGTTTCAAAACTCCACATTCCAAATTTTAGGGACCCATGCACTGTGGACCTGTGCTGATCCTCTGGTGGGGGTCTCAACACACTTTTACCTTGTGCCAGTTTGTCCCCCCCGAGAAAAGCAGTCGCACAACTGCAGAATGGTTTGGAGTTTATGGTAAAGTGAAGCACAAAGCCAACACCAAGGTTTGCTGCCCTCAGATGGTATCTTTGTTTCTATGCTAGGGAACAGGGCAGTAGATTGGTGCTCCTGGTTCTTTTTGCCCCTGTAGAAGCAATGCCACTGCTTTCAAATGCACTCCAACCAGAAGTACGCACTAAGCCCTCTAGGCACTGACCCGATGATGGCGCATACTTATAAAATTTCGGACTTTGAGCTCTGCTGCTTATAATAACTTGTGGTACTCAGACCTTCTCCTTTTCCCAGTCAATGGTTTTGGGGAAGAGTTTTTTTCTGTGTAATACCCTGCCTGCACTTTTACTCTCTCCCTGTTTCTCTCTCACTCCTGTCTCTGTGATCAGGGTTCTCTCCCCATCTCAGCCACAGTTCTTTTCTCCCCTAGATCAACTCTCTGCAGCTCCTACCTTTCATGATGTGGCCATTATTTATACCTCTAGTTGTGCAGTTTTGCTCTCTCAGTCCTCAGATCAATTTGTTGAGTGTTCAAAATGATTTCATATACATTTTAGCTATGTTTGAAGGATGAGGCAAGCCTAGAGTCCCCCTACTCCTCTACCATCTTAACTCTCCTAGTTCAAAATATTTTGTAACCTCTGTGATTTCTTGTTAGTTTTGTGTATTATTTTGAATTGTGTTCCTTGATATCTAAACACATGTTACTTTTTAAAGCTTTGTTTAAAAAATGATTTCTAACATGATCATTATTTTCTAAATAAGTATGTATGTGTGCATGATTTAAATACTTTGATATTTCTTGAAACTAGTTTTATGATCCAGCATGTATTAAATTTTTGTATATATTCTATGTGCCTTTGAAAGTAAAGTACATTCTTTATTAGAAACAGATTTGTAGATTTAAATAAGCCCACGTTTGCTATTCCTTCTGTTCTGTTCTGATATATTTCTATTGATTCCGTATCTTTTTGTTTTAATAGTTGTAAAGACTGAAATTTAAAATTTTCAATATGATTTTGGATTAGTCTGTTTTTCCTTGTTCTAAGGTCAGTTCTTTCTTTATATATTTTCAGACTATTCATTAACTGCAAAAAGTTTAAGACAGTTATATATTTCTGTTGGATTGATCCTTCATCATTATTAAAAATGAATGCCTTTCCTTTGTGGCAGTAGTAGTACCTGTGAATTATTGAGAGAAAATATTTGAGAAAATATTTGCAAATCATATATATGAAAACATATCAGAACATATATTAAGAACATATAAAGAACTCTCAAAATACGAAAATAGACAAGCAAAATATATAAGCCAGATTGGGAATTTTAAAAAGGACATAAATGCATTTTTCCTCTATATAACTTTTAATAACCTGTTTTAAAATAACTTGTAAAGAAAGTTGAATTTTATAATCATCAGATTATAAATGTACTTCCATATTTAAATGATATTCCCATTTATCTTAATATAAAAAAACTAGAAGTTGGTAGCTACATTCCACCTATCACTCACTGTCTTCTTAAGCCATTAACATGGGTCAAAGTTGACTTGAACTCGTTATAAGACTTTTTTTAAGGAGACAGAAATGGAAAAGAAAAGATTGATAAATTATAAAAGACAAGAAGATTTCTATAAAGTTAAAATGTGGTGCAATTATATGGAAAGAAAATAACAATGTGCATTGTAAGGTTTTGAATAAAGTGATCTGCAAATTACCTAGAAAGTTGAGAAAAAAGACTGGGATAATTTTAGTGACATTTTATTCCATAGCCATTTCCTCAAGTATTCTTAGTAATACTTCACATATTCTATAGATATATGACTGGCAAAAGATAATGTCAAAATGTCCATAATATGTGATGAATTCTGTTTTAATTTTATGAAGGCTTTTAGTAAAATTACATTGAAAAATTCACCTATTCTTTTTGAAGTCTCAGACATCTGGCATTTGGCATTGGATCTGAATTTTTTTGTACAAAGGAATTTTTTTTTTTTTTAGAAACATCATGTCTGTAATAATGAAGTAATGAAGACTTCTTTCATTCAGTGACACATATTTATTACCTACTATGTGTCACGCCCTGTGCTAGAAGCTGGGAACTTGCAAGGGTATGAAAAATTTATCAACTTTAAGGTAAATTTTAGAGCAATGGACAAATCACACAGTAATTACAATTTGATGTAAGTGCTATAAATACTATTATTAATAATAATAGCAGGTAATAGCAAGAAGTACTTGCTGTATTCCAGAGTCTGTTCTAAGCATTTTCCATGTATTAACTCAGCTAATAATAGAATATAAGCTGCTCCTGTAATTCAATGGACAGCTACCTAATTCCTGTGACACCACAGAAGTCTTCTTGCAGAAGGTGGTGGCTTAGCTGAGTCTTAAGGCATAAATAAAGCCAAGAAAGAAAAGAAAGAATCATAAATAAAGAAAAGAAAGAATCAAAGAAAGACTAGGGACATAGTCTAAATAGAATAGCATTTGCAAATGTATGGATGCATAAATCAGTCAGTACATTGAACTACAAATAAACTAATATATTTGGAGCTTGGGGTATGTGGAAGAATGGTGAAAGGAAAGGATGAAAACAATTTACAAATCAGGTCATGAGGAACTTATATATCATGCCAGGGATGTTGGACTCTCCAAAAAGCAAAGGGGAGTTTTATTTAAAAGTTTTAAACATGACATTAATGTAATCAAAATAGTCATTCCACTTAGTGTGGAGAATGATACAGGAGGGAAATGTTGAAGTTAGATACTTAAGAGAATATTGCAATAACGAAGGCAGGGGATAATAGCCTGGTCTTTAAGCAGTGGGGGAAGGGGGGGATGAAGACAGTGGACAAAATTGATAGATATGAATAGGTAGGAAATGGTAATCAATTTTTTAACGAGGAGTGTGATAGGTAATTTTATGTGTCAGCTTGGCTAGGTACAGTACTCAGAAATTTGGTTAAGCATTATTCTAGATGTTTCTGAGAAGGCATTGTTTAGGTAAGATTAAATTTAAATCAATAGACTTTGAGTGAAGCAGATTATTCTCCATAATGTGGGTGAGCCTCATTCACTCAGTTGGCCTTCATAGAAAAAAGACTGATCTCCCCAGAAGAAGAGGGAACTCTGCCAGCCAACTTGGACGTGAACTGCAACTCTTCCCTGGATCTCCAGTCTGCCAGCCTACCCTGCAGATTTTGGACTTGCCAAGACTCCACAGTCATGTAAGCCAATTCCTTAAAATAAATCTCTCTATTATATATCTTATTGGTTTTGTTTCACTTGGGAACCCTAACTAATGCAGAGGGAAGGTAAAAAGGAAGAGTCTAGGATTATTCTCACACTGTATGGTTGGTGGAACCATTAAGACATAGGAAACACAGGAGAGATGATTCAGGAGAATATAAACAATTTAGTTCTGACATATTTAATATGAGGTATCTGAGGGTACCTACAAATAGAGAGGATCTGTAGATACTTTTATGCGGTTTAAAGTCAAGCAGGAAATCTGGGATAGATATATCACTCTAGGGAAGGGGGCTTCTGTAGTTGAAAAAAAAAAACAAAACAACACACATTCAGAAAGACAACCGCAATAACACTGAGACTTAGAGACATAAAGTAAGAATAGAAGCCTGGGATAAGAGGACAAGAAGACTGACAAGAATCTGTTAGAGTTGAAAATAAAAACTAAAACAGGATGGTATCACAGAAGTCAAGAGAAGACAGAATTTTAAGTAAGGATGAGTCACATGCTATCGAATGATATAATTTTAAAATTAAGAGGAAATTGGTGACCTCAGGAAGAAAAATTTTCAAAAGCTATATGCTAGAGCCAAACAGCACTTACTACAGTATTTTCCATAAAAACAAATCATATTTTTAGATGTCATACAACCATATTTGTAATGAAATTAGGAGAGAAAATTTTATTTATCATACATATATTGGTCTGCAAAATACCTCTGACACTGAGAGAGTCAAGAAATCTGCCTCTTCTCCCTAGGGCAAGCAGCAGATCTAGAATTTGAACCTGGATGTCCACTGCTCCTTAGAGGAGTCATAATAATACACTGGCTCCCAGAGCTGTAGATGCAAGATAAGAACTCACATCTAGCAGCAGCTGAGAAAGGGGAAAGGAAGAAACAAAGGCAAAAGACAGGGGAACAAATCTTAGACAAAAGCTTGTACTTGATCATAAGAGAAGGAAAAAATATAGAGGATATTAGACTAAAGGACACCACCTGAAGAATAGGACAGAATTCCCTTATTGTTAGTATAAGGGAGAGTGTCCAAATCTTTTTCAAAAAAAAAAAACAACATAGAAAAATACCAATCAGTTGCACTTTTAAAATATTATGTAAATTATTTATTTGATTGAATGGGTGTTCTTTTACTTGTTAATATTTAGGACATAGAAATGATAGAGACACCTGGGTGGCTCAGTCAGTTAAGCATCCGGCTTCATTTCAGGTCATTACACCGTGGTTCACAAGTTCAAGCCCCACATCAGGCTTTGTGCTGACAGCTCAGAGCCTGGAGCCTGCTATGGATTCTGTCTGTCTGTCTGTCTCTCTCTCTCATTCTCTCTCTGTCCCTCCCTGCTTGCACTCTGCCTCTCTCTGTTTCTCTCAAAAGTAAATAAACATTAAAAAATTTTTAAAAAAACATAGAATGATAAATCTAAAGTAAGATCTTAAGTAAAAAAATTTAATTTTAAAAAGTAAGATCTTACGAATGCGTACATTTTGGTTTTAAAAACTGTATGAGATAAAACACTTGATGTGTAAAAATGCTTCTAATTGTATTTTTTGATTAAAAATACTGTTTGTGTGCTACTTATAATGGGAAAAGATATATTTGCATTATTTGAAGTATCATTTCAGAATTAGCACTTTAATGCTTTTTAAAATACTACCTAATTTTGAAATGTCATCTCATATTGTGGGTGTTTTTTTAAATAATTGGATCAATGACAAATTTAGTAAAATACACTAACAACAATCACCCCACCATCCAACACAGTTTTTAATAATCTCTGTTTTTATTTTCTTCTGTTCCTGTAAGTGGACATACATTTTGATTTTCAAATATGGTATTTTATCTTGGCTGACTGGTAAAATCTACTGTGTCATTCAGATAAAATGATTGCTTTAGGTCGTTTTACGTACCCAAGTCTTACAAATCTCATTGTTCAGTTTTAAGAATTATTTTGGAAGAGTATAGTATAGCTTGATGGAAGTATTTTATTCATTATTTCTCTAAGGAATCATTTGAGTGTTTGAGGGATAAATACAGAGATTTAAAAAACTTTTTGTTAGTTTTTTTATTTTGAGAGAGAGAGAGAGAGAGAGAGAGAGAGCTAGCGAGCGAGCGCACAAGCTGGGGGGAGGCAGAAAGAAGGAGAGACAGAATTCCAAACAGGCTCCACACCATCAGCGCAGAGCCAGATGTGGGGCTCGAATTCACAACCTGTGAGGTCATGACCTGTGCCGAGAGCAAGAGTTGGGTGCTTCCCTGACTGGCCACCCAGGTGTCCCGCACAGATTTTTCTTCTGTGTTCTGCTCCCTTCCCTGTGTCATATACACCCTCAAAATTGTATGCAGCAATGTAGTAATGCCTGTTCACCAAACCCAGTCCGTTTTGTTAATGTTTATTTTATTTATTTTTGAGAGAGATAGAGAGAGACACACACACAGCTCTTGTGTTCAGCTCAGGTTATGATGTCACGGTTTGTGAGTCTGACTCTCCAGTTAGTCTCCATGCTGATGGTGTGGAGCCTACTTGGGATTCTGTCTCTCTCTTCCTCTCTCTCTGCCCTTTCCCCCGCTCGATCTCTCTCTAAAAATAAATAAACTTAAAACAGAAAATAAGGGGTGCCTAGGTGGCTCAGTCGGTTAAGTGTCCGACTTCAGCTCAGGTCATGATCTCACGGTTCATGAGTTCGGGCCGCGCATCAGGCTCTGTGCTGACAGCTCAGAGCCTGGAGCCTGCTCCAGATTCTGTCTCCCTCTCTCTCTGCTCCTCCCCCACTCATACTCTGTCTCTCTCTCTCTCTCAAAAATAAATAAAATATTAAAAAATTAAAAAATAAATAAAAAATGTTAACCTATATGTTAGATATTAACCTACTTTTATATAAAGATAATTGAATTTGTAAATCTTCTTTTGCTAGTCAGGTTGTTTTTAATTATTTGTAATATTCATTATTTTACTTTACTAAATAAATGATATAGTTATGTTTATGCCTGAATTCCAATAGTAATTATAGTTTTATATTTCTTGCAGCATTCTTAGACCTTTCCACACTGGTTGAATGATTATTTAAGGCAACCTAGAGAGGAGGGAGATAAAACACGAATGCATGAACTTTAATTAAGCTTGTAAAATAAATACTTTTTATTTCTGTGACAT